>NC_034410.1:118636740-118654074 GCF_002078875.1 Numida meleagris
TGTAGTGAGCTGGGGGTCGGCCTCTTCTCTCTTGTAACTAGTGACAGGACGAGGGGGAATGGCCTCAAGTTGCGCCAGGGGAGATTTAGGCTGGGCATTAGGAAATACTACTGTTCTGAAAGAGTGGTCAGGTGCTGGAATGGGCTGCCCAGGGAGGTGGTTGAGTCACCGTCCCTGGAGATGTTCAAGAAACGTTTAGATATAGCGTTGGGAGACATGGTTTAGTGGTGTTGTTGGTGGTAGGTGGATGGTTGGACTAAGTGATCTTGTAGGTCTTTTCCAACGTAGCTAATTCTATGATTCTATGATTTCATAAATAAACTATTTAATTAACAAGTTTATGGATTACTAAAGTTTATAAAGAGCAATTTTATGGAAGACATTAAAGAAGTCTGACCTCAGAATGCGTGATTGAGATGCATTTTTCAAATGAGATCCCTGCATCTGCCAGAACATGAAAAATACGGAGTCAATTTCCTGTGCCATAGCTGTGAGCCCTAATGTGCATGCCCCCATACCTTTTTCTGCAGGCTGTTTTGCATAAGCATGGACAAAATTAAGCATTAGTTGCAGAAGTTGTTCAAGAACAAAACATTTTGTTATGGAGCCTCTTTATCTTTGTCCTGGACTAAACAGTTAGTGAAAGCTTTGAAACAACTGAGGACCTGAGTAGGCTGACCGACAGACACTTAAATACTCTTGAAGACCTCATAATTGGACCAAGATTAATTACAGCAAGTCTGGATAGGAACCCAGTGGTTTGATTTGGTTTCTGCTTCTTTGTAATCTTATCTGTTTCTTCCTGATTCTCAATTATGCTCTGATTTGCTCTTGAGTTCTTGTTTGTTTTTTATTAATCTGTGGTGCAGTTACCTGGTATGTCCATGTATAAAACAAAACTGATAATAGATATAGAGTGAAAGATATCCTATCGCCTACTGTGTGGCTAAATCATTTCATAGGTAGAGAATGAGAATTGACTTCTAAATTCCCATGGTTTTTGTGCACATCCACTCAGTTACAAAGAATAAACGTATCTGCAAAGCTTGAGATGCCATCACTGTATCAGGCAGATGCTGTAAGATACAGCACCATGAGAATGGGCAATCTCTCTAGAATGGTGTCAAAAGGAGGCAGTGGAAGGGAAAGCTACAAATCCTGTGACTAGTGATTGAATTTGGATTTCCCTCCACTTCCTTCTGCTTTCTCTTCAGCTTGCTTTTTGTTGTTGTTGTTGTTGTCCTTGAAAATAAGTCTTCTGCTGGGCAAATCTTGATGGTACAAGCAACTTGAATTTCTAACTGAAGACCACAATGAGAGGGGAGAGCAAGCTAAATTAATAGAGCATGAGAGTATGTGTGCGCACTAGCCACATCAACTCTAAATTCAGTGCCCCTGCCAGTCCAGCAAGTACAGTTCACAGTGGGAGACAGGGACACAGAATAACTGATAGCTCTGTTTTGTATTTGCTGAAGTCAGCAGAAATACCCACTGATTTCCATGCAATATCACCAGTTGTATGTGCCAGAAAATAGAGTCCAAGGCTTCTTGCACTCAATCTGCTGAATCCAGTATGGAATCAAACACACCAGAAATGTACTTTCTTGGAAGTTAATGAGCTAGAAAGAGGCCAGTTGAGAGTGAAGTTTTGAATTATGAGGGCCGAGTGGGCAATTTCACTTTCAGCAGTTAGCTTCTCAGTGGGTCTAAGCAAATTAGAAAATATGGAAGTCCAGGGTTCTTGAGCCAAAACACAGGCCTGTCCTATGAATGGCAAAGTTCTTTATAAATATCTATTACTGAAAAGAAAACACACAACATTATCACTTCATACTGTGATAATTACAAAGCAACACTGGTAAAGTGCCACTGGACTGCTCTTTCTTGACTTATTCATACAGAAACATGAAGCTGGAGACAACCTCTCAGCAGGAGTCTTCACATTTTCCTTGCAACTACATCTAACTGCTCTGTGAAGGATTTAACCTAAAGTGCAAAATATAAGTGCACTGGAGTCATGATCATTCTATTTCTGGAGTGAGATAATTTAAAAAAAAATTCTTACTCTTCAAAGACAAGTGAGTAATCATGTCTGAAAAGTTTGCATATACTGATGAGCTGATTTCACATTTTGTCACTAATCTACCCAGTCTGTTCTAATGAATCACTAAAAATTAAAGAATCAGGTGAACAGATAAAGGTCAAATGACGAAAACAATGCAAAGTTAGTATTCGGACAAATGACAGTCTTGTGAAGACCTTGGCATTATTAATAATGTTATGTTTTTAATCAGAGGTTAATCTGCAATTTTATTTCATATTTTTTTAAAATTACTTAGAGAGAGAGATTCTTTCTGGACTATTAACTTTTTTAGTATTTAGATCACAACTCCTAAAGACTTAGCTATATTTTGACAGGTACTGACAAAGAGTGCCATGGAATTGTGACTCAATTGTCACCTTCGGCATTTTCAAGCTGAAAAACTCAGGATGAGTGCTAGGTACTAATTAGAACTGTTATATTAGGAAAGCAAATACAATGGTGTCTAACATTAAACAAAGCACAATTCTCATCACAAATGGTTTCTTTTGTGTGCGGGTTAGTCTAAAAAACCATTTTGCATGCTAATGAGGCACAAACAATAATTGCTGAAGTAACTAGTTTCATGCAATTACGAAAACCAGATAAAAAGACCTATTGTTTGTTGTCTTATGATTTTTAATGCTAATTTTGCACTTGATAATTTGGAGATTTCATTTGTACCACAGCGTGCAATTTGGGTTTTGTATGTGTGAAACGGAAGGCTTCTAATGGGGAGTAAAGAGTATGAGGAGACAAGCCCAAATGTACAAAAGTAAAAGCAACAGTCACACTCAGGGATGAGGCTGGACAATCGGAAAAGAGAAGGAGAGAAAAAAAATTGGTGAGAAGGGGATATTTCCTCTGCTAGAGAGGGAAATCAGAGCTGAGAAGACAGAGGCTGGAAAAGCTGGGAGGTGCACAGACCAGCTAATGAACATCACCGAGCTGACACATCCTGTGGCTTGGAATGCATGAAAAAGCCGGGAGTCGTGCACAGATCTGAAGGAGTACAGAAAATTAGAGAGTAAAAAGTCAGATGGTTAAGTAGTTAAAAATAAAAAGTTTGTGGGTCTGCTCTTCCCTGAAAGGATCACTCATTACAATCCATACAAACCATTTATAATCCTATGAAAGAAAGATTGGACTCCTTCTATTTTAGTGTAGATACCGACTGCTCTGGCTGAAATTTTGCCTGCATTTCTGTGATTTGCCTTTCATTCTACAGTCACTTGTCTGAAAATTAAGTGGAGAAAAACATACCGTGTGGCATTTTTTCCTTCTGACTCTGAATCCCAGCTTTTAGTTTGTTATTTTCTAATTGAATAAGATATTAAATACTTGAGCAGGGATTTTGCATTGCTTAGAGAAAATGTGCATTGCTTGGAACATTTTTGCTTCTCTCAGCCTAATATCTACCTTTGGAAGCAGAAATGCTGTTTTAAGGCCAGAATTTAATACATTTCGCTCTGAAGAGTGTTATGTATATTGTTACTGAGAGTGTACTAAACTTCACTTTCTTGTTTCTCTCAAGAAAATACAAGTTTGTATAAGGCCTGTGCTAATCTGAAATGCTACCTAATGCAATGTCTAATGTAAAGAGCACAAAACTCGAGTGATGGTCAGAATTCATTTTCCTTTTGTGACAGTCACACTCTTTCCATTTACCACGTTGTTAAGCATTTCTGCAGATATCCCCCTCTTTGCCTTCTCTTTCCCTGTGTGTTATGCTACCGGTGTTGGAACAGGAAATAAATTTAAAATCAATACATGTTAGCATTGTTAGATATTGTAATGTGTTTGTGTTGCTGTTGTTTTTTTAAAAATGTCACATTAATCTCACCATAACTACCTAAGCTCTGCACTGTCACCCTTTCATCCTCTATATTCTTTCTTTTGCTGTTGCCAGCTTTCTGAATGTATTTTCTGTAATAAGATATCCTTCTGCTTTTGTTGATCTCTTCAGGATATTACCACAGACACATACTTAGTGTCATTCTCTTTTTGTTTATATTTTTTCTTGGAAAAATCATGAAGTCTCCAGGAAAAGGCTTTTTTACATTTTCCTGCTAATCTGCAGCATATCAGAAATATTATCCATTGCTACGTGAATAATTGATTCATGGCTGTCACTACGTGGAGGTGACATTGTACCTTCTTACTCCTCTCCCCCGCCCACTAGTGCTAAAAAAGCACTAAGTTAAAAAAACCTTTTCTTCTTTTCTTATTCTTTGTTGACAAAAGAACACTTAGGTTTGGTCAGCATTCGACTCTACCCATGCAAACTAACTGCTAAACAAAGACAGAAGAATCCTTATTAGGAAACTCTACCTTAGGTTGTGTTGATATTGTTGATTAATTTAATATAAACACCGTAATAATTGAGAAATATATAATCAAAGTTGTATTTAATTGGCACTGTACACTTGCTATATAAAGACTATTTAATTCTCTAGGCAATTAATTAAATCTGTTTATGCAGAGACAAATTTGAGAGAAAAGCAAGAATTTTATGTAATAGCTATGCATGAAAAAATACACATTTTCATCTAGTTTGAAAGGCACATTTAATATAATACTCAAAGTCTAATTGGTCCACTAGACTGAAGCATTAAATGCTAATTATGATTTGCCATTTTTCTGTTGTTTTATGATGATTTATAAATACACTTTTTCTTCTTTTCTTTTTTTTTTGCTAGCTTTCCTTATGCGCACATGCATCTAGGTAAAAGATTTATTCAGCCAAAATATAGTGAAGTTGAGTCTAATGCTTCATATTTCTGTTGATGGCATGAGTAGATAAGAGTTAGACTTAATAGAAGGTCTAGGAAAAACGCTGCCTGAAATGAGGATAATATTTTGTAAACCTCAAGGACATTGGGTATAATATCTTGCTAAATTGGACATTTATATGCAACCGTGATCAATCTTAATAAATGTGGGGGATATAAGGAACCTCAGATTTTTTAAAAAGATGTTCTAAGACAAATTAAAATAGATTTAATGCATTATTTCTTTTAGGTTGTGGGATAATTATAAATAAAAGGAGACAATGCTGAAGCATTCTCAGAAAGTAATTTATTGGAATGTTCTAAAAAAAGCAAATCTGACAAAAATGGATGAAACAAACATGCAGAGTGTCAAATAGCAGAGGAGAGAGGGTATTAGTGAGGAATTACCTAGAGTAATAGATGTAGAAATGAAGAGGAGAGTAGCAACTTGTTTTCCTGGAAATCTAGCTTGTGATCTTGGGCAAACCACTTTCTAGCTACATGCCTTGGTTTCCCCATTCAACCAGATTGATGAAGAGCTAGAGATGTGCTGAGTGTGTTTAAGATCTATTCTTGCATTTGGCAGCATAAGAGAACTTCCAGTCAGCATGCCCCCAGATGGACCCAGTGTTTTGCAAAGTCCATGCAAACTGCACCCATAGAAATGTGATCTATTCTGAGGTTATCACTGTTTCATATTAGGTGTTTTAGGCATCTGCTCACCCTGTGGAAGTGACATTAGGTAGAGATCTACCCTCTCTCAGCAGCTCAGGGGTGTGACAACATCTCAAACTGCAGACACACCAGCCATTAGTACATAAGAGGCCAAAGGCTCCTCTTCCATATTCCCTCTTTACAAGGCCGCATACTGCATGGCACTTAAGTTTTTCCAATACTTTGAAAATCTGTGTCTGAGAAATGCTAGAATTGGAGTATGGACATGGAATTTACCATGCCAGAGGCCAAATCCAGGTGCAGATATCAAACCCAAGTAAATAGAAATTAATATGTAGGAAATCCTCAACTCCAGTCCTGGAAACACTACATGAGCAACTAGGTGGGAATTGCCTGGCAGCACATAAACCACCATTCAACTGACTGGGGTCATTGCAGTGAGGCTTCTAGAGGCCTAATGTTAGCACTTTTCATCTGACCAACATCAGTGAAAATAGTATGTGACAGGGAAGAGGTTAACATTGAGAGGACATGGGCCGGTAATCCTTGTTGAAGCTAGAGCTACCATCACACTACAATGTGAAAGCAATCATACTCGGACTCATATCTGAAAGGCAAGTGAGATTATTTACAGATATATTAATCACTGCAGACCCGCTGATGACACCTGCACCTCTCCCTACCCCGTCGTCATGTGTCATTTCCATTACCTACCACTTTCACCTCCTTCCTTTGTCTTTCTTTTTGCAGAGGTGGAATCAGGTTTCCTGGCCCAGAGGCTGTTGCCAAGTGAAGTTTGTCAGACTGCCTTTATATTTCAATACTTTCCTGTCTTTTTCTTTTTTTTTTTCCTTTCTTCTGCCTGATCTAATCATCACTGGGCAATAAGGACAAGAAGCTTCTTTGAAACATGAATGGTTTCATCAAGATATTTTGTCCAGAAGATGCTATAAAACTACTGCACGTTTTTCTTTCCTCTTCAATAAATGAGCATATCACTTCACTCTGTGTCCAGTCATCACCAGCCTAAGGGGCTGCCATCATAATTTTAACTTCTCAACTGGCCTTCTAGTCAGTATCTCAATACACTGTATGTCCAAGATGACTCACACTACTGTTTTATTTATGATGCAATCAAAGGCTGTAGGAGCAGTAACTGCTTTGCTATTGCATATAAAACTCTTTTTTTAGCCCTATATTATAAAGATTTGAAAGTCTCAATTTTTTTCTCTTCTTCATTTTTTGTCCTCTCAGAAAGAGCAGCAGGGGTTGGTTAGAGTGAGCTGAATGCTAGTTTCTTATTCATCCACATCTACAGTGTGTTTTTCCAGGTCTATTAGCTGAAAACCTGCTAGAAATCCTTTAACAAAGCATTTTATTTCAAATCTCTGTTGTTTGGTAGCTCTGGCAACAATGGCCACTTCTTATAGAAGAGTAAATAAGCATACACCTACAGTCTTCACTAAAACAAGAAGCGAGAAAAAGGATTTGTTATTTCAGCAGTATCACTGAGTCACAGTGATCCCAGAAACTTTCTTTTTTTATTGGGGAAGGACAGCTTCAGCAGCTATGAATGCTCCGATGACAAGCTATCAAGTCAGCAGTCTGTTTTATACCCAAAACAGAATGCAGATCTTACCATTATTCTCAATTAATATTTGTTTATGGTGTATTCCAGGAAGTGATAAATGCTTTTTAGTCACCAATGGAAAGCAAACACCAGATCTAAGATGCTTACAGTTTTAAAACAGTGAAATACACCAGGAGGAAGAGAAAGGAAACAACAGCTTACAATTTATACACAGCTCACTAGGAGCAGCACAGCAGAAAAACAGAGATGTAAATAGAGGTATGTGAAGGCTTGTCCATTTTTGGAATTATTTTCCACTGCACTCACAAATTTTGTAGTCTGTAGCACCAGAAACCATCACAAGACATCAGATTTAGCATCAAAATTACCTGCCTGGTACCAGAAATGTGTCTCTCAACCTGCAGTGCATTAGCTGACTTCATACTGTAATTGTAATGAATCTCTTATTGGACCCTTGCTTCCCTGGACAATGCCATATTGTAAGGACTAAATACATCATCAGTGAGTCTCATTCTCGTGTATTACACTAATACATCATTGGAATGACAACTGCTTCTGATGATATATTAATGTAATACATCAGTGGTGTGGAGCTCCTATGGGGTATTACTCAGGAACAGGGGCCATCTAAAGAAAACAGACCAGAGTCAAATTCAGTTTAATTACTGAATGAAAGGCTATCAGGACCGAGGTTACATGTAATGCTAACATTCTTACATCATCCATGAGATTAATTTGCAACTTCATTACATATTAACCTTGCAATTTTAGATAGTAATTGTGGGATTTGGATTTGTCTGCTGACGTGAGTAATTCACAAACCATAACCTCCCCAATATTTTATAGTGATACATGAATAATGCAGCTATCTTATTTTTATTCTGTCAATCGTACATTCCAGGATAGTTAAACAACACATCAAATGTGCAGCTCTAGAGCCAGATTTAGAAAAAGCAACACTGTTCAAAACTCTTTGTTTGTAGTCACTGGGCACCATATAAACATTTGTACATGCACAGTGCATTCAAAAACAAGAGACAACTGGTATTTGCTTTTGCAGACAATAATACAGCACATTTTCATGTATCATTTGTTGCAAAGTGATCATAAACCATGTTCAATTTTGATATCCCCCCCCATTTGTGTGTGTGTGTGTGTGTGTGTGTGTGTGTGTGTGTGTGAGAGTGAGTGAGTGAGTGTATTGTTGTGTTTTTGTTTTGTTTTGATTTGGTTCAATTTTTTTTGCTGCTCCTGTTGCTGTAGGAGGTATGGGATTTTTTTTAGAATTCCTCAGGGATTTAAATGTTACATTCTCCTGTTCTTTAAGTTAGGTTCTGAGTTGCATCCTGAAATGCTTTTAACAAAAGGACTTTCACAGCAATATTGTAGCGTTCACTGACATGAAATACATCGAAAGTCATCTTCCCTTGGCCCTGTTTCTCCCTAATTTTCATGCTGCTATTATAAGTTATCCAGAGAATTCACCTATATATTATGAATCAAACTGGCCCCAGAGGTGATATGATTTAAACTAGAGCTTTCGGTAGTCTTTCATTTCATGTTTATTAAAATTATAACCAAATGTTGAAAAAATTATCAGAGAACAGGATACGACATTAAGGCAAAAAGACAATGTATATTCTATTTTATAAACATCTTACTGTGTCTAATACATACGCTATACTTATTTTTGAATAGACTGTTTTGTTTAATAAGCATTTATCTATTGTTAATGTCTTTGGAGAATTCATCTTGGGGTTTATACTGAAGATAAATGCAGGCGTGTGAGGGTTTATGAAAAATGTCTCAGCAAGTGACAGGAAGCCTGATATGAGTTACCACAGTCCGCTTCACATGTGGGGCAATCCACTACTTGTCTTGCATTTATTATATTTTCTTGCTAGGCATTTTCTTTTTCTTTTTTTGAGACCCTTTGATACTATATACTTTTAAATACCAAAAATCGACAGTAAATCTGAAAAGAATGCATGATGTGGATAAAGAGACAAAACTACTGATGTAAAATGTAGCTACAATAAAATAAAGAAGAAACCACAAAGATTTTATTTTATTTTTTTAATGGTGTGTGCATGAGGAAAGGAAATCAGAATTTAAAAGGAATTAACAGAACAACACCTGCGTGTCCCAAAGATACGATGTCATCTAAGCTCACCAGGGTGATGTACATATTATTTAGAAAACCATTCAAAGCCACAGTCAGAAATTCTCCCAAGAATAAATGGAATTCTCACAAAACAAAGTGTCATTGTCTTGCAAGGAAAGCAAATTGTGTGCATAGCGGTCTATATCTAATCTTACCTAATCTTTTGTGCCTTATACCTGGGATGATAATAAATAATGTATTTTGAGTGTGGGGAGAGGTTATGAAGTCGGGTAAATCACTGACAACCCCATGTGACCTATCAGCCAGGTTCCCAAGATAGGTTTCTTTTGGTTATTTTCTAATTAGCAACAACTTCTCCTTTCTTCTGTCATGTGTTTTCCTCAGCCCACTATCTGAACCGAAGGCAGATCTGTTACAAACTCTATTGTAGAATCTTCAGGATGTCAGTAGTAGCTGGAATTAAATTAGATTTCAACTCTCGCAAATTAATGAGTAACCTTGAGGTGTTTGAATGTATCTGGTATGTCAATAACGTAATGTGCAACAGAAAAAAGATGAACTTTGCTCATACACCATGTGGAGGCTTTCCCCTGTGAGTTTTATATGGTGAATTATTTACTAGTTATTGAATTAATCAGACAATTTTTACTTTTTGTCACTTTTAAAATCTGATATTTAAAATCAGCTTATGTGCCTAATTGAATGGACATCACGTACAGACCTTCTCCTCGGTGAGCCGCTCTTGCTTTTTTAATATAGGAATTGAAAAATGAAATAAAAGCACATTTCCCCCCCAGCATCAGCAGGACAGCCTGGCAAGAAAGCACCGCGCTGCAGACACCTCACGCCACGAAGGAAGGAGTGTGAGAGGGAAAGGGAGATGGACTGGAGTGCATCAGTCTGCCTGCACTCAAGGGCTGAATGAATTTGAAACATGACCAAGCCTGAATGGAATAGTGGTCAGAAAGCCAGGAACAATTACTTCAGATTACAAAATGCTTGAGTGATTTACTTCACAGGACAACTGCACAGTCTCCTTGTGCTGAAGGACTGTCAATACTATATTTGGACAAAATTTGATGAGAGGAACTGAGAATGGGGAGGCAGAGAGATTTACATTGTGCAAGATGAAAGCAGCAAAGTATTTGAATAGAAATGTGTTTCAGTAACCAAAATCCCTGCCCAATATCATCTTTGTTTCAGAAAGTCTGATTAGTTAACATATTCCATCACCTTGGGAAGAAAGCTGAGGTAAGCGGCTTAATTTATAGATGGATGGAACAAACTTATTTAAAAATTCTCACTACGTTATCATGAATCATGTAGGCCTATTAAACTAATTGCTAAGTAAATTTAAGCAGTATTACAGTAGATTTCGGTGAATTTATCATCAATCTAAAGAGATCTTTGGTGGTCTCATGCTGCCCCCCACAGATATGTCTCAGAACATTCATTATGCCATAATTACAAAGTCTCTTTGAAGAGGCTAAAAATCCCAAGACTCCTCTCATCAATTATTTTCACCTGTTAATTCATTTTGTGTGAGGTAATAACCTCAGCATAATAACAAATGTGCAAGTACTCCGATTTTGCAATTAAAAGCAGCAGGGCTCCTATTTTGATCATACAGTCTGTGACATCCATCATAGAAAACAATTTGGGCCTAGCGGGATGACAGATGCCACACTGATGGCTCTACTAACTAACTGCCTGTCCTGGAAAAAAATGGTCCCGCTTCAGCCTGCAGCTGCAAGCTATCTGATAGCTCTGCCCAGGCGACGAGGAAAGCCCGCAGTGACTAAATTACTGAAAGGTAATTTTGCTTCGCAAAATGAGGATTTGGGACCCATCTATGTACGCATTCCAGTGGCTGGTGTAATTTGGAAACAAATAGTCCTTTTCATTTGAAAATGACTGGAATCGCTGTCAGTGTTCGGCGAGTATTGTTTCTCAGCCTTTTACATGAGGAATATGGCGTAATACTCATTATTTCTCCTCTTTCACATCTTATTAGACACAGAAGGCAAGGTGGTTATCTCTGCTTTCTTTAGCTAAATCTGCACAAGTAGGATTTCTTCCAACCCCTGGACAGGTGCCTAAATAATAGAAGAGCGCTCATTTTATCCTTTCAGTTCGTATCAAGGCTGAGTGAGCCCTGTCTGGGGAATGATCCTGCTCTTGCCACCCAGCCTTAAAGTGATACGCCCGCATCCCAAACCCTGATAAAAACAATGCAGCAAAATGCAAGCACAGGCAGCTCATTAGCCTTGGGACTGAGTAACCAAGGAAATAATTTGCTGTTGAATTAATGACAGAAAAGCTGTTGTCCTGATGGGGTGGGGGGGAGAAATGTATATATACTCCAGGAAGAATCTCGGGAAATGCAGCCAATTTATTTTAGTCACGAAAGTGCATAATGTGATACTTTAGTATTGGACCAATTAGCTTAAAACATTTAGTCCTGAAATACTGCATACTCTGAGTAAACAAGACGACTGATTAAGCCTATAACTTTCTAACGGGAAACACACAATGTTGCTGTCAACTGATATGAAATATTTCAACATGGTCTGGGAATTCTGGTTTGAGGTTGTTTTGTTTGTCTACTTTTTTTTTTTTTTTTTTTTTTTTCCCCCAATGCAGTAAGTCTAAAATCTGGTGAAGGAAGCTGGACGGTTCAGGCTGCTAGCCGCAGCCGATGCAAATTATGAAGGAAAACCATACTGCTGAAAGGTGGTAGGTATTGTAAGGATTATGTTTTCAGGTTTCAGCACACTAATGCAGAGCAACAAAAGATCAGCAGAGGGCCAAAGGTTAAGTATAGCATGAACTTTCTCAGTGGCTGTGCACCTTAAGATGAAAAGATAGCCCTGTTTATGACATCTGCAGATTACAATGCTTACCATTTTATACTTCCCTCCCACATTCTCTGCGGACAAAGAGCTGTGCTCAGCTTCTGGGGAAAAATCTACTGTTTCTTACTCCATCATATTACACTCATAAACCCTGTCAGCAATAAAGGATGTATGGGTAGGCAGAGGCAGGGATGTGCAGCTAGTAAAATACATAATCGTACCAGGGAAGATACCAGCATTTCAGTCCTCCAGCTGGCTCCCTGCTCAGGAATCTGCAGCACTCTGCACAGCAGCGGAGATGAGGCAGATCCCTGGGGCTGGAGTGCTCCACTCCAGGTGAGCAGCGTGGCTGAGGGGCCTGCCCAGCTCTCCCAGGTGCAGAAAGCAGATTTTACTAACCAGCTGTGAGATTTATAGCAGAGAAGTGGATTTTTTTCTTTTTTTCTTTTTTTTTCTTCTTCTTCTTTTTTTTTTTTTTGTGCATGTCTCTGCGTTTGAAATTACACTGTGATCAAAGCAAACAAAAGAGATTAATCAAAACAAGTAAATTAGAATTACCCATCTTAGATGTTCTTTAATGCAAAGCCAATAGTTCTTGCCCTTTATGCACATGCTCCTACAGTAACTAATGTACAGTAGCCATCAACAAATTATGACTCGTGACACTTTTGCTGCTGCAATATTAAGCCCAAAGTCCTATGGAGAAAATATATGGTTTTTATTACCAAATTGTTCTTGTTTACAATTCTAATATCCTCTTCATTATCTACTTTTCCAGACATTTTAGGCAGTTCTGAAGACCTGGGGCAGCACTAGTCCTGTCATAAAGAGAAATTAATGTTGTTAAAGATGGCCTAGCTGCCCTCTGGGACAGCTGAAGATGTGAAAATATAAGGTTCTGTTTTAAAGATGAAAATGATTAAAGGCACAGGCACCTTGCTCTTAGTGCAGCCACTAAAACTTTTAATAAAATACTTCAGCAGAACTGGAAAAAAAAAAAAAAAAAAAAAAAGAAGGCTGCTTCACTTCTTCCAGTCTAAGTCCTAAGGAAAAAAAAAAGAGAGAGGAAGAGAGAGAGAGAGAACTTTGTTCTATAAGAAGAGGCTTGCTTTAAGGACTAATAAGCGTAAAAAGGACCTCATCATTATAAAGAACCTATTCGTCTCAGAAACAGCTCACTTAATAAAGACTGGATGATAGAAAAAGCAGTAGAGCTGTCTCCAAATAGCCAGTAAGCTAATTAGGTGCATTGTAACAGGTAGCCCTTACAAAAACTGACAGGCTTAAGCCAGCATGCCGCAAATACTTAAGAACATTGTAGCAGATGTACAACGTTATTGTATCCTCTTCAAGGCTGTGGCTGCTGCCACAATTTTATAAGCTTGTCCACCTCGAGCCCTTAAAGAAGCTCAAAACAGGTTTCAGTGGGAGAAATGAAAAAAATAAAAAAGGAAAAAAAGAAAAAGAGGAGAGAGAGAAGGGTAGAGAGAAAAGAAACACAAATCTGCTGAAGATGTTATATGAGCTTTTAGGGGCCCCAGACCAAAGAGACCTTAAAGAAGGAATGGTTCAGCTGTCTGGAAGAAAATGGCAGGGAACACAAAAGACGAGAGCATAACCTTTGTCCTAGCAGGGATGGAAGAATATCTGTCAGAACTTCACCTTCATAATCTTGCCCACCTCAGTCATTTCTTACTGGTTAAATGAAGGTTACAGAATTTGCTCTGAAGACAAAATGTTCCCTTCTCCTTAAAAGATATTGTTGAAGTTAAAAGGCAAGTTTACATTCTCATTTCCCCAAAGAGTCATATTCACTGCTCTCTCTTTTGTTTGGTTTTGTTTGTTTTCTGTACTTTGGGAAGAGGTCAGATCTTACAATTGTGTCTCTCTCATATGCTTTTGATTTTCTAGCAATAATCTGGTGTAATTGATGGTATACAGAAGCCATTTGAGGACTTGTACGTCCCTTAATGGTAGTGGTAGAGCTGCAAAGGAAACCACTTCTGGTCTGGATGCTTAGGGAACTCTAACTTCCCATCACTGGAGCTGACATCGTGGTCGCAGTTTGCTGTGGGTAAAAGCCCATTGTAGCAGAGCTCTGGAAGCAGAGGAAGCTTTGCTCTCTAGCAGTGGTGGCTCATCATGAAGCAGTGGCTTCAACTGAAAACCGAAGGGAGCCATGGCCAGAGAGAAGCAGATCTGTGTGAACACCCTCTCACCCACTCTGGATGTATTCATGTGGAACAAGTGATGCAGAAATTCTCAGGCAGGATACTTTCTTCTGGATTCACAAAGCTAACTTTAGTATGATGCCAAATGCAGAAGAATATCTGCTAGCATGTATGTGAAAAAGGTATTTTTTGATCCACAGTGTTATCAAAATTTGCTTTAAAATTCATTCTCATCCCCTGGGGTGAAAACACTGAATTACACTATATTCCTGCAAGAGAGATCTAGTACTATATACGACTGGAGAAAAGTACTATAAGCTTTGGAAGTCCATGCACAGTTACAGAAGTAACTTTCCATTAGGAAAAATATCAATGCCAAAATGTGGTCTACAGGCTCCAGAGCTCCAAACAAGTTAGCACTTCCAAAGATTAAAACTAATACATTAAATAATTAAAAACATACTCTGGACATGATATAGGCTATGAAAGTGTTAAGATTTAATAAACATCCTTAGTTTGTAATAAAGATTAGTCTGTAAAAAAGGATTTAACAAGCAATTTTAATTTGTAATTATCAACACTTTTTCAGATGTTATTTAGCACCTTAAGTGTTACATAGTATCTCACGTAAAAGACCAACTACAATAGGGCCTCCCTAGTTTATTTTATACTTGTTCACACAAAAGCCAATTTTGGAAAGCAAAGTTCAAAACTGGTGAGTCAGAAGATGCTGCAATTAAGGTCGTGTGTCCAAAATTAATTCAGACTTCAGAGTGTAGGCATAACAACATGGGGTTTAATTACATGATCAAATTATTTTCCTTCTTTAGGAAATCTGCCTGATTCACTTTGTGGTCCCTTGTCTTAATAATTTCAACAACCGAACACTTCCTAAATCCTTCCATAAAGTTAGATGCATTCGTTTCTTTGTGTGGTTTTAGAGGGTATGCCCTTCCCACAGTATCCGAATGCTTCACAAACATTGGTTTCTTTCCACACAAACTATTTACGTGAGGAAATTCCATTATTCCTTTTTTTTTTTTTTTTTTTTACAGGTGGAGAGTTAAGGATATTTTAAAAGTCAGAAATGTCTACTGATATTCTGTGCTCAGGTAAAGTAAACTTCACAGTGAGTTTTGAAGGAACTCAGAATTTCTGAGAACTTCAAATTTTTTAGTGAGGATCCTTTAACTTAATTTGCCACTTCAAGTATCAGATATGTGAGCAGTTATCGTTAACAGTGTGTTTAGGCAGCTTTCCTAGCAATGTATAGGAATGCTGTGGCAGCAGCAGAGAATCTGGTTTCTCAGATCAGCACTGATTTTTCAACTGTGAGATTCTCTTTTGTCTTCTTCCAGTCCTTTCCCTCATCCTCTTCATGCTCCACAGCATCTCCAGCACATGATCTTTCTGCACAACCCTGATGGCTCTGACAAGCATGCTAAAAGTCTACAAGAAAAATAGAAACATGTGACGTATATTAAAGTCTTGGGATATACAAACAAAAGAGATCAACCACACTTTTAACAGTCTTTTATATTCTGTTTAAATGTTTCCCAAGTATTAAAAACAAAACAAAACAAAAAAACCAATAAAACCCAAGAAATATTACAATGTAGTTCTGCCAAATAGAAAAATATTATGTTGTGTCATTTGATGGTCACTGAGATGATTTGCTCCATGGACAAATTAGCACACAGTCCACACCTAAAGGTTTAAGGCTGCTGATTTGGTCAATGCACAAAAAGATATCAGCTGCTGGCCTTCAGCTGTAAACAATAAACAGATAAGGAGAGACACTGCTGAAATGGAGAAAACAGAGATGCAAGTCTGAAATAGCATGTCCTTTTAATGCAAAAAGAAGTCACTCGTGCAGCTTGCTGGGGCTATGGCTTTATTCTTTACCTCCACTGTGTTGATTTTCTTTTATTTCATTTTTCTCAATAAAAGCATTAGGATTTTGAAAAAGTTATAAGCAATTGAAAGCAAGGTATTCTAGGGGGAAGAACCTTAGTAGCTATCAAAACTAATAGCTAGCCTCACCTTATAAAGTGATCACGGTCAACAGGAATCTTTGCTTTATTGCTAAAATAATGGAAGATGTGGGAATCTGCTGTCACTTGATATTGGAAGGTACAGAAGTACTGCGACCTCGCCTACGGGAAGAAACACTATCAGAGGAACCAACCATCACCAAAATAAGGACAGTACAATATTTTTCCTATTTTAGAATTTCAGAAAGCTTTTAAAACATTAAATAGTGCTGATTAAATTTCCCCAAGATAATGACACATGTGACACCAGCTAATCAATCTCATCATACTCAGTAGAAGATGTCACATTCTGTCTCTACATACTCTAAGAACGGCAAGATGAGGTCTTAGTGCTATTGGAAGACATCAAGGTAAAGTCACAAAAATCACTGAGGCCTAAAATAAAGATATACACCTACCAAACAACCAACAGTGATAGAACCCTGATTCCTATTTCTTTTAAGTTGTCTTCTGTCCAAAAGATGTAATTAGATACTCTTCTCTGGGCTTTGCAGGGTGTAAAATTTACATACTTTTGGAACTTTGGGCCTGATCCATAGTTTGTAGAATTTACTGGACGTCTTTCAATTTACATATAATATTACTGTTAAAAAAATAGATCAGGAAAAAAATGGTATTTTCCTAGGACAGGATCCCAGCTGACATTCCTTAGGTAGTTATGTCAGAGAATGGCATGAATGTTAGGATATATGCATAACATAGACCATTAAAAGTATATTGACACATTAAAATAGTCATAGAATAAAAATATGTACTGCTGTTTTTACTTTCTTCAAAATGTAAATGGGTAGATATTTTTCAGAATTAAGGTATCATTGATGTGTTTTCAGTATAGAAGAGTTGTGAAAAAAAATAAGAGCTAAATGTGTTTTATTAAATCTTTGTAGTTTATGTTTTCAACTGTAACAAACAAACAAACAAAGCAAAAAAAGTATGTATATATATACATATGATCTGGTACACACACACACACACACACACACACACACACACACACACACACACACACACA
>NC_034410.1:118654114-118791082 GCF_002078875.1 Numida meleagris
CACACACACACACACACACACACACACACACACACACACACACACACACACACACAGACATAAAACCCTTGGAGGAGAGTGTGGGAGGGGAGAAAAAGATCAATCAATCAAACAAAAATAAATAAATCAATTATGTAAATACAATTCACAAAGCTCCACAGTCAGTATAAACATCAAGTAAGTAACATCTTTTGTCAGTCCATAAAAGGAGAACTTTCTGGCCTCACCAACCACATACTGAGATTTCTAGATCTCTTGTATTTCTTACAGAAATGGAACACCGAAAGGTAACAGTGTGAACTTGCTAATCTCTAATAAAGTTCTTCAGGGAGCTATGAAGCATAAAACCACCAAGGATGATTTAAAATGCAATTAAAATGATGAGAAATAGCCAGAGTTTTCCAGCACATTTTTACATTAAAAAAAAAAACAAATTCCAGTAGTTCTTACATCAAGCTGTACAAACTGACCTACTGGTTCTTGTGACATCAGTAGAAGTAAAATCTGAACCCCACAACAGCCACATACGATAAATATATTATTGATTCTGTGTCTAGATCAATAAATAAGCAATGATCAGTTGGTCAGGTTAAGTTAATCTCATGTAATTCTCCAAATACTTCTTTTGGATCATGGTCTGCAGGTTTTCATTACGTAAACATTTATTAGGGGATATTTCCTAGTGTATTTGGATTTGGGTTTTGTTGTTGCAGTTTGTTTTTGGTTTGTAAGGCAAGCTCTGTTTCTACATGTGATGTGTGTTCTTTTCATATGTAGATAGCATTCAGCTTCAAGAAACTGCCAGTGTCACTGGCAAGCTGAACAAATTGTTTCTCAGTATTGGGCCCCTTCCAGTCCCTTTCTGCAGATAAGAAATGTGAAATTCTCTTGTCAGTAGAGTGTAGTTTAGTGTTATTCCAGAGGACACTGTTGTATTTTTGCAAACCTTATCTATAGATTGCAAAACACAGTCTGCTCTGCTTGACAATTTTATTTGTTAATTACAACTGTGATTAAAGACTTTCCAGTCTGATTGGTGGATAGAAGGAAGCATAGGGACAAAAAGAAGGCAAGTAAGTAACCCATTCTGAAGCTGTTGGCCAGCATAGTATACCCCATCTTGTGCATGAGAATGCCTCCCCTCAGCTCTCACTGTGCAGGGAGGAAAGCTTTTTCACTTTGTTCCCTTCCACTCTGTCATTCACTTACTGGGCAGAGAGATCATGAGTTTTGTCCCCTTCGGGCTGTCTTGTACAAACGTTTCCCCTCCCACTGACTTTTCATTGAAAAGGGCACATTTCTGGGTTGATAGGCATGAAGACCTATACAAGAGGAAGAGAGTACCTTATTCCTCACTTTCATATATAAATGATAATCTAGCTACAGATTAAAAGTCAAGACAGGAATGATAATAATAATAATAATAATAATAATAATAATAATAATAATAATAAAAGACAAAACAAAATCAAACAACCAAGGAACAACATCATCATGAATCAGAGCGATTTTTTTCAGAATTTGTTTTTATGTTCCAATCATGGCACAAATCAGGTCCAATCTATAAATTCCAGGCATCAGTAGACTCCTTAATTATACTCAGGCTCATTTTTTTATGTTGTTGAATTTGTTCTCAGAGGTTGGAGAAGGAGTCTAATTGTTTACTAGTGAATGAAGAGAGACCTAAACCACAGTTGCTGGGGTCTTGTGTAACTCTCAGTTAGCAGTTCACATGAATGCAAGTTAATGTTCTAATACCCTGTCTCACAAGCTGATGGATGTTCTCAGCACTCATTTACTTCAGTAAAAAGTGATGTGCTTAGCATCTGTCTCATGCTCTGTTTACCCAGAAATGTGAAGTTGCTTAATTGTCACTGACCTGGGCTTTAAATGCCCATGAAATTTGAGGAAACACAAGCTGGAAGAGTGATAACAGAATCTCTGCACTTCAATATTATCTTTGAATTCTCTTGGCCTGTATATTGGCCCTTTCTTTACTGAATTCTTTTCTTCCCTTTTTTTAGCAACATTTCTGTACAGAAATTTGCTACTAATTTGGCTGTTTTGTTCCCCTTTTATTGCTCTCAGTTAGATTTCTTACATCTGGACCCTGCATCCCAGGTGTATTAGATCATATTAAAAGCCTTCCTTCTGCTCTTTGTTCTAACATGTGCTCTTTCAGCTGTAAAAGATACCGCACAGTAATAGCACTTTGAACCAAAAGGTCAAAGAGCTTCCTGAATTAGCAATGGTCACTGCTGGTCTAGATATCAGCTTATTTGTTGTTTGGATTTACTCAAGTGTGCAGTTTGCCTGTCTGTTTTATGAATTGTATTCAAAGGATTATTTGAAAAGGTTCGTATCATTCAATCACTTGTTAAAAGACAAAAATTTGAAAGCAAGTCTGCTCTATGGCTTTCTAACTTGTCTGACTTTAATCGTAAACTCAAACCCTTTGTAAAGAATTGCAGAGGGGCATTCAAACATTGAAAGTTTGGCTCCACTGTATCTGAGGACTTAGGTCTGACTCAGGATGAGAAAGGAATGGAGGATTACAAGCTTAAAGCAAAGATAAAAATAAGTTTGAAACAAGCTTACTGGAAGAAAGAGAAACAAGCTTGTCATGACCTTGCCACAGGGAAGAGGACAAGTTTACCAGGGGTTTCCAAGAAAGCTAAGACAAAGGCCATCTTAAAATTGTGATCCATTTGCTTTCTTTAACCTGCCTCAATTTTAAGTGAGTCAACTGTGATTAAAGTACTTATAAAAGGGATAGCTTGATGTTTCAAAATGCTACTGGTTCTTCTTTTGTAAAAACAAAAGCCACCCCATAACTAGATTTATATAGTTCTATCTTTTCAAAATAGCACTCTTAACTTTGCGATGACAGCTGCGCAGATCACTGATGTACAGGAACAAGAAAATGCACCAGTATCCCACACTTCTGCAACACCAGAACACCATAAAAATAGGGGAGATGGAGGAGAAAACGACAACAAAATCCTCTCATTTAATCTACACTAACTTTTCTGTTGACTTGGATTAATCAGCTACAGTTGCATAGAAGCCAAAGAGGGGAAAAATCTCTAACTAGACTTTCCTCTGTATTTCTGATAACCATAGTAGGTTGCCTTGCCAGCAACAGAAACATATAAAGTTCAGTTTCGTTCCACAGGGAGATAAGAGGATCTTAACTGGTGACTATGAACACTGCGTTTCCTATTTCACGCTCAGTGCATAAAACTTTGGTTAACTCTCTTCATATGTCATGGACTTTTTAACATGAAAGCTGTCACTACACCCCACTCTGGAAATCTATTTCTTTTTGGATGTTTCTTTTTGCTTTTTAATAGGGGGCTAAAATAGTTTGCAGTAAAGTGGAACAATTTTTTTTTTTTCCCTATGTTAATATCTGGAGATTCACTCATTACACCTGCAGGTTCCAGCCCTCTTATCAGCCGGTTCTCTTGGCTTTGAAGTTGCCATCAGAGCTAGGAGAGAGGACTTCTGAAAAAAAACACTAAATATCTGAGGACATAGTACTGCTTCCACTCCTAATTTGGCATGCAGCCACTCCCTTACCCTTCTGGGTACTACCTGCTTCTGGTACAAACAGGTTTCTGTTTTTGCTGCATCTTCATTTTGTTCTCCTTGGGGGTGATATTTTTCGGTTCCTGGCCTGGTCCTCCTCACCATAACATCATTCTTGTCTCCCTGTGAAAGACTGATTACAGGTGTGTATTTGAATATAGGTGGCATAAGAAACAGTCACTGGATTTGAAACTGTCAGTGGGATACATAATTTTTATACTGGTATGACTCAAGACTCCTCTTCCAGATATTGGACTGGAAAAATGAAATTGTGGCCCCAGTAAATGAGAGACAGAATTCTGTTTTCTCAGATATCTGCAGCATATGAGTTTTGCTTATAGCTATCACTGACTATAATAAAAGATGCAAATAATTGTCCCAGTCATTTCAGAAGATTTGTACTGTTCCTCATTTTACTGCTTTAGAGCTATTCCCCCATTCTCCTTATCTCATGCTCCTCTCTGTATTTTCTTCAATATCAGCCCAGTGACTACAATAGTTTTGTAAAAACCTGATCCTAAAGGAAAAACAGAAAGTGACTATCAAAGCTAATCCCCATTTAAAGACACCTCATCCATTTCTACCTATAACTATTATAAACTATTATTTCCTTATAGCCATATATTTTCAATAGCTATGTATCAGCTGTGAATACAAAATAGGTAGATACAAATGAGACATGTTTTGCATGGCTAAGCCACCTGGGTCCTCTGGTCAAGGCTGAACTGGGTTCAATGGTTACACTGTCTGTTGTAATAAATTAGTAGTGCTTTTCTGCTGTGCCTCTAGCTGTAATAAGGCTACATGCATTATGGGTGTCACCCTGTCTCCGAGGACAATTTTAATATAGCTTAGACAATAGCCTGGCTAAATAAACAATGAACCAGTCATGATACAGAAAAATAGAGCAGGCTCCAGGGTATGGAGTTTAGCAAGGGAAAAGAAAGAAGCAAACAAAGCATTAAAAAGATTAGCAAGCAACAATAAGAGAGACACTTATAACGCCCTAGATAACCTGGGGTAGTCATTTGGCATCACTGCTGAGGATGTGATTCAGCAAGGCATATAAGGATAGGCTTAACATTAACAGCTTATTTAACCTTTGTTAACTAGCTTTGAGTAACAGAAACGTGCTAAAAATTAAAATCATTTTTAATTGTATAATAAGTAAGTCAAGGCCTGGAGCTTCAAAGTGTAACCCTAATAAACAGACTGAAGTTATCAAACTAAAGTAGTTCTATAATCACCATTGTCAATACTCAGATAAAGCTGCGGTCAATAGTACGATAAGAATAAACCCAGAATGGATGAACTGAAGACTCATGCGAGCAAAAGGCACATAAATGGCAGGTATTCCTGATCAAAGTATTTAAGACTGTTTAAATTATAGATTCTCCTATTGAAAATGAAACTTTTCCAGTAACTTCCCTGTGACTAAGTCCATGTCTCACTAACTGGACTGAAGCATGGTCTCCATCTTGAGCTATGACTTTTATTCAGACTGATCTCTGGTACTGGATATAGTGTAGTTTTGTATATCATCTACTGGTGGGATAACCAAAAAGAAATTCTGGTAGAAAAATATTCTATTCAATTGCAAATTAGTTCCACAGTCCCTCTCCTCTCACAAAATATTCATGCCTTCTGACTTTCTGACCAAAGACAGGGGAATTCACACTGGAAAATGGTAACTTCATAGGTCTATATTATTGTGTGCAAAGTTTTGCAATTTACTTGACCAGGTTGTCTTATCAGCATCCCATGAGTATTTCTTCATTTGCAGTGAACTGGACATACCATAAAGCTGAGTGTGGTATCCAGACTTATCTGTAGCCTGCCACTTAAAACAGCACTGAGTCAAGAGTTATGAATTTCGCTATGTACTTCTTTAAAATAGTCACCATAGGGTTCCACAAATCTAAACTAATTAAGCATTACGCATTGTTACGTGGAGTGGCATTATTTTTTAATCCTTTTACAGAAAGAAAGTTAAACCACAAAGTCAAGGACACAAGTGTCCATTAATTTTGGGTTCCAGAATTGAATGCTTGGATTCCAGTTTTCTAGGACATTTAGTATTTTATAACATTTAACGTGCTTTTATTTCATGTTATTTACAGCATTCCAATCAGCCACAGCTGTTTGTGAGTCACAACACTTCGCAAATGGGAAAGCTATCAAGTAGGTTATAAGGATAATGAAGAACAGACACAGCAGTGAATTGTATAAGATTGAAGTGACTTCCCTAGCACCATACAGGCATTCCAGTACAAGGCAAATGTAGAAGAAAATTTTCCAATGGGACATTAAAGTGCCTTGCCTATTGAAAAATCTTTTATTTTCTTGACATGCCTTCCAGCTTCTTCAGGAAGTTCATTTTGTGCTTCAACTCTATATGAGAAAACAAACATTTTTGTGAGTGTCTAACACTGAAGGAGGAAATGGTATGTGCTAGTTGGTTGTGTTTGTGTTCATGGAAGGGTATGTGGAGTGGTACGGGAAAAGCTTCCGCACTGAGCAGCACCTGAAAGCAAGATGGGGGCAGAGAGTAGCCTTGCTGAAGCACAGCTCAAGGGGCTCTTGTGGATGACACTGGGAAATTTCCGAGCTCCCAGGTGCAGCTGGGATCCTGGTGCCTACATTCACCTCCACTTTGGGACTGGGCGCAGCAGTGGCAGAGCCCTGAGTGTCCCCACCAGCTCTTTGGTTTCTTCTTCCTTCACAGGGCTTTGGCTGCTCAAGTTCCCAGCCCTTGGTCACAGCTGCAGAAAGGAAAGCTGTGAGAGACCCTGTCAGGGCCTCCTTGCTATGCTTGGAAACACTTCTTAGCTCCCACTCTTGCCCCAGATTTTGAGCTGTACTACAGCTATGCCTTATACCTTCTAAAGCTTAACTACTGACCTCATTTTATGGCTTGGCCCTAGGCCTAGCCCATCACCAGGATCATATCTGTGATTCCTGGGCTGCGGATGATCCCCATCCCTGTTGCCAGCCCTGCCCACCTGTTCTCATTGGGCACAGTGAGGTGGCACCTCATCAGCACACACTGCCTCCAGCTCCCTTCCTCTTGAATAGCAACCCTGCCCCCTACTCTTCAGCAGACATGTAGCAGCTACTTTTGTCCCGTAGTCTTTGGTCTCACTGAAAAGAAAATTGACTGTGTGAACCAAAGAGGGGCCATATTTGACTCCAAAGAGATCCCATATTCAGGCAATTGAAGACAAGGGATACACTATGGCATCACTGAAGTTGTCTATGTTACACAGTATGACTGTGTACAGTCTACACAGTGTACAATGTATACTTTTTTTTCTGACTTCCCATTACTGTATTCACTGGTAATCAGGAGATCTTGTCCCAGTGAAAAATTTTGATGTGCAAAACCGTAGACTTTTCTTAGCTTATTTCTTGGAAATGGCTGTACCTTTAGTAGCTGAAAGTTTCCCGAAATACTCAACATGAGGCAGCTATCTGGCATCACAAACTTCATCCTGAACAGTTTAACTATATA
This sequence comes from Numida meleagris, assembly GCF_002078875.1. Lineage (NCBI taxonomy): Eukaryota > Metazoa > Chordata > Aves > Galliformes > Numididae > Numida > Numida meleagris. The sequence goes on from NC_034410.1 coordinate 118,661,217, forward strand.
ATAAGCAAGAGTTTTACTGTGGAAATTGTTAGTCAGCCTTAAGTACAGGCATCATTTTCTGTGTTACCTATAATAAGAAGGTACTACTTGTACCCATATATTAAAGGCTGCTGAAGAAAAAGATTGCACATGTTATAGCATCACCTGTTCCAAGAAATGTGAAGCAGTCTCTTATACATAAAGTGCGTCTAAAATAGCTTATAAATGACAGCATCGGAATACAAACTTGGACTTCCTTCGGGAGTCTTTCTTTACAGATTTGCAGTAACCTATCTTACAACATAAATAACTGAATGCCATTACATCAGGGAAATATTACCAACATCTGAAACTCACCTAATATTTACCTCTTAGAAGGCCTGCGTTTCTCCCTGGATAGAAAGAGTACATCTTCCTGGATGTTTTAGTATATTGCAAAATACATATTGCATCCAATGAGGTGAACAAGTGCATTATTTAAATAGACCATGACTCTCACATGACCTTCAGCTTTGGTGTGGAAAATAAGTTTATTTCTTCCTATCTCTCAGGAAGGAATTAGGAATTAACATTAAAATAAAATGTGTGAGTCACACATGAGGTAATGGTGATGCAAATTTCTTTCATTATATGCACATTTGTGAAAAGTGTTAAATTTTTGTGCAAAAAATATCACCTAGATTATGTTGTACAGTCATATGAAATTTTGTGGAGGCTTCTAAGAGTGGAGTTGCTAATCTGTGGTAACATATCTGTTTTTCTTGAAGTTATCACCTGTTTCCATCTGAAATGGAAGAAGACTATGTGAAAAAAAGACTTAGGAACCCATGGCAACTCAACACTCAGTGCCTTGCTACAAGTAGGCGTCCTGTTTTGTGTGCCTGAAGTCAACAGAGGAAGCTGTACAGCTACAAATTCATTGTGCTGCTTAGCACAAACAGCTGACATGAAATGGGAGAGTATTTGCTTCAATCATTGATGAAATGAGATGTGGGCAGCATTTTTACATGTCCACAAGCACAGCCTCATAAAGGACAGATGGTCAGCCTACCTGCCGTAGGGCAAACTGCAGGTTCAGTAGGTCCCTTCAGTCCAGTTGGAGTCCTACAAGCAAAGAGAGTGAAGTGACCCAATTGTGCTTAGTGTTAACAATCCATCAGCTGAACAGCTGAGCAGGTCCAGAAGAGCTAATAAAAAGCATTTGTATTGTGGTCAGCTACCAGGGAAAATGAATCATACCATTTCCTTCTGATGGGAAAGAAAGTTGTCATTTCCCTCTGTCCTTATAGCCACAGGAACAGAGAAGAGTTGGGCTTCTGCCGCAGCTCGACAAACTACTGCAACCTGTGAGCATCTCTTTCATTTTACAAAAGCTCAGATACAGATGTGAGAGAAGATAGAAACAGTGGGGAATATTTTCACATTGGGGTGCCAAGGATATCTCCGTAACACAAAACAGCACTGGTAAGAAGTAGGCAGGAATCCAGCAAGTGACCTAATACTATCAAAATAATACTATGACTAGTCAAATTAATCCTGTATTTCAAGCATTTTGCATTTTCTAGCTTGTTCCTCCTTACATATATCACAACATCAAACCAGGGATAATAGAATACAAGAGAAAAGAAAGAATACAGTCCTGGGAAAACCAGCTATAAAGACTCAAGCTGGGTCGTGTACATGCAAATAAGTATCTATGTGCAAGCAGACACAGATGTGAATATTTTTGGGCCAAGGTACTCTTGGCAAGGTTTTCACTGGAGGTAACTCATGAATGAGTTTTCTGGTTCTTTGCAATTTGTGGGCAGCAATGACTCATTCATCCCCAGTACTGAACTGTGAAAAGAAGCAGTTCTTTAGGGAAAAAATTTTATGAAATTTTATGAGAAACTACCTTAGCAGTCTTCTCTGAATAAACCTCTATCCTTTTAGATAGAAGAAAAAAAAGTGTTGCCGTTTGCAATCTCCCTAAACACCTGCTCCCTTGCCCATTATACTCTGCCAGTGGCAGCACTGCCAGACTGAACGGTGTAAAAATCATGGTTTGTGCCTCCAAATCATGAGATTAGTTTATGTATCATTAGATTTCTTTTAAAAGTTTTTGAGTCAAGCCACTTTGCCTTCTAGGGTCTGAGCCATTAGCACAGCTGAATGAATAGCAGTTTCTGAATATTCCAGTAATATTTTCTGAATAATTTCCTATTCATAAGACACACTGTGAAATTACTAGCTTGCTGTTGAAATCTGTGTATTTGAAAAATGAGGCAACTGCTCCAAAGAACTAAGAGCCATTTTGCCACACAGCACTTTGGTTGCTGCAAAATGATATTAAGGGTGGACTGGAATCCAGAGACATCTTGGTAGATTAGTGCCTCATTGCCTATCATTTTTATGAAACAACATTTTTTGAAGTCAGATATCATAAATCATTATTGATTTTCCTCGGATAAAAATTTGTTCAACTCTTTGTCCATGACGTCAGAATGCATTGCAGATGAGAAGAGAGAGTATGGATTTTCTTGGACAGAAAACCAAAATGAAGGAAACAAGTACAGTGCTGCAACTATGGAGGCTGTACTCTCACAGTGTGAGTGTTGCCTAAGCAAAGACTGCAGGATAAAGTCTTTTGGTACTATGTACCAATTATATTATCAATTTGGATGAAATATAAATATGTTGTACCAACAATAAATGTATTTTGCTGATGCAGAAGTCTTCTTAATTACGGTAGGTTGTACTCTAAAAACAACTGCTTAAAAGTAGGTAGAAGGGAATTCACATATAAGTCATTCAGCCTTGAAACACACACTATTCATGGAACCTTAGATCTCCTGTAGAAAGGGCATTTCTGGGGTTAATTTGGCCAAGGAGATAAATTTGTCATTTGTATTGTGCACTTCTGCCAAATGCAAATACAGAAATACAATAGGATGCAGTTTTCATGAGTGGTGTAGAGTGTATGACAAAATCCCTTTTCAGTGACTAAATAGCAGCTCAATAAATAATCCTGCTAAAGGGAAGGAATTTATTGTTTTTAAAGGTGAGGTGTGTGAAAGCTTCTATTGTACTTGATTTCCTCCACCTCTTTTTTTCACAACATAGAGTTATAGAGTGGAAAAACATAATTAATAGTTAGGGATTTCTGAAGCCCTGACATCAAAAAAATCTTGCACAAACTGGCTTTTCTCCATCAACAAAAATTAAATTTCAGAGGAACCTAAAGGAAGATTTAAACCTTTCATTATGGGAAACAATAAGCACTATTGAAATGTCTGTCTTGCCACAAATAAATGATCTAATATATCACTTGGTAAGGAATGGATGATTACACTCCTTCAGAACCTGATAAGCTCTTCCCAAATTCAGCTCTTCTAAAGACATTACAAAAAATACTTCTATCAAGCAGCTGATAAAAAGTGAAAGGAAGCACTAGATAGCACATGTAATTAACCTGGGGAAATCATTGTGAAAAGATGTTATTGAAGCCAATTGATTACTGGATCTCTGACAAGGTGAGATCAGAATATGAACAATGAGAATGCTCATTACCACTTTAAACTTGAGAGAAAAATGTAGTAGGACTGAGTACCCTCAAGCTTCAGAATGGAAGCCAGCAACTAATGGCAGGTAAGAAGAAACTCCATAGATAGATTAATTTGCAATTGTCCATTGATATCCCTCCAAATCCTGTGCTAAATATCAACCAGAGACACTGCACAGGATTGAGCCGTCTCTGGCGCTATGTAGTGTTTGGTATCCACATTTTCTAAAACTCTCTTCTGCAGTCAGGAGCTATGTAAGGGGCATCTCTTATGCAAGGGTTAATGGAAGAAAAAGATGGGCATGAGGGCTCTCACATGAAGTGAGCAACTATGGTGCAGGCAAGGCTTCTGTTGAGTCCAGCTCTGCTGGAGCCCTTCACCCTCTCAGAAAAAGCCCCTACATACAGGGTAGCCTGAAGTCATCAAGAGGATCATTAGTAGCAGTTTAGTTGTTCCTGTTTTGCCCTTGATCTATGTCCTTCCATATATGCTTGGTAATTTCAACAAGAACAGAGCACTAATTTTCATTTTGCGTTCCCAGTAATAGAATAAAAATGAATTTGGATGGACCCTCCTAGATTCCAGTGGACTTTAGTCAGGTCTTCTGTAAATAACCAGTACATGCTTTGTTTTCATCTGTTTTTAATGTGAATAGGTTTAGCAACTTTTCTGAATAGACAGAAATCAGACAATATGTGAATACAGGACTGGGACATCATTTCCATATATGATGAGTTTATATAAAAGAAAAAAGATCTGGGGCTAATTTATCCTTCTAAAGCATAAATGTTGTGATTAGCACTGGAATTACTTCTTACAGTTCCAAAATAATTAAATAATGAGGGAAAAAAATGTTCACTCACTGCATAATGAATCTATCCAACAGGGCACAATAGACAGAGTCGTATTAAAATCTGGATCATTACCCTTCTTTTCCTGCAATTAAGGGCTCCACAGGATGTGGATGTTCTATTGATATCAGTCAGTCTAATAACACTTTAATTATTTTTAAAAGTCAGATAAGACATACAGAATCTGAAATAAAACTAGCTCAATCTTGTCATCCAGATCCATCGGCTTACCTTCTCCCTGCTTACATATGCTTTTAAAAAATGTGTGAGCAGAACTAGCGTGCAAGTACCACATGCTCTAATGCTATCTTACTGAGAAGTAACCTTATGACTATCATGTCATTTGTTTCCTTTAACTATTCCTCAGGGATTAGTTTGACTAGCCTATTGCTTCATGTTTGGATAATGTGGCTAATCCTTTCCAGTTTCATTATTCTAATCACTTGCAAGCTGGCTCCCTTTTGCCTGCTTATATGGCAGCCAGACAGTGCTTCGTTCCTTTGTAAAGCGGCATGCACTGAAAATGCAGAACACCTTTTTTGTAGCCTCCATTTAAAAGCCAGGTTTGGCAGCTGGTTTAGTGTATGTTTCAAAACTACGTAGACAGAAGGGCCTCTGGGAGATGATGCTTTGCATCAGGCTGTCTTCTTAGATCAGTGCAGACTTTTTAGATTTTCACTTCCAATTGCATTCTATCCATAATTTCTGTGTTTAATTGCTAGCTATAAATGTGCATGCCACTGAAATATCTGAAAACTTTGAAAGGTTTCATTTTAAAGTGTCCCTCTGGTGACATAATACAATTTGTAAGAATAAGTTATGTTGGTATTACATGCAGTGTGCACATTCCCTCTATGATTTCCATGTCGTGTTTGCACAGTTTACTAGTAAAAACATTTTTTTTTGTTTCTGTATTGTTCTATTTCAAATTCAGTGTAACTTACAAAAAAATCAACCGGCATTTGACTCTTCCTTGTGCCTAAACACACAAAAGTATTCATGAATGGCCCTAAAAAACAAATTTAGACACCAATGTAATGAATACGGAATATGTCCTAAGAGGTGAAGTGAGAGGAAGAAAACAGTTTGTCTTTTGTTTAGGAAAGCTAAAATACTTGAAAAGTCTGAGGGAGCAATCAGATTTTCTACCATGATCACCACAAGAATTTATCCCAAACAGAAATAAACAATTTTACCTATTTTCAACTTAGTGAAGCATTTCTCATCTTCAGACACTGTAAAACTGAGGCAAACATTCATAGTAACGTGACTAGTCGTATTAAAGACATGCAAAACTCACTACTCCCATTTTAAAGATGAGAAAACTGAGCTGCAAATTAGTAGCTCTGAAAATTTATCCTCAATTACCCTGACCTAAATTCAATTTCTCACTTCTTATTAAACATATACCTGAACAGAAACATTCAACTTTTAAAAAACAATCTACTGAAGGAATTACAAACTTTTTCTCCTTTGGGCAGAACTCCATATCATGGAATGATGTGTTACAAAAAATGGTAGAATTAGTTAAAAGATCAGTTTCATCTACCAAAAATTCTTCATTGTGTTAGTGCAAATGGCTTGATTTCTTTAGAAAATATCCTGAGTACATTTGTTTGGCTTCACCTCCAAATTACCTATTGCATCAGTCTAAATATGCACTCTCCAAACGATAAGCTCTATTGAGTGCACAAACTTTATTCTCCTTGTCTTTTGCAAATGGGAACCACTTCTAAATTAAAAGACTTCAGCCATCACTTACTGTTGTCCAAGAGCTCTTCAGTACATGGACTATTTTTTGGACTCGCAGCTGTGAGAGAGTACTGAATGATTTTCTTCTGTGAACACTGTATGGTTTTCTGTTTTGTGCATGGACAGTCATTTGTTCATTGATTCGGTGCAGTAAAATCTGCCTGGTCCTACAAGACAAGTCTATTTCAGACAAAAACCTGCTAATAAAAAAACACCTGCTTCTGGAAAAGGCTCATGAAAGACATCTACCAATAGATTTGAACATGATTGTTTCTCAAGGATGGACCTATCCTGTCATCTTATGGATGTCACCTACCTGGAATTCCACAAAACCTTTGACATGATCCCTCACCACATCCTTCTCTCTAAATTGGAGAGGTATGGATTTGAAAGATGGACTGTTAGATGGATTAAGAACTGGTTGGCTGGACACAGCCGAAGGGTTGTGATCAATGGTTCTACGTCAGGGTGGAGGCTGGTCACAAGTGGTGTCCCCCAAGGCTCAGTCTTGGGACCGGTGCTCTTCAACATCTTTATCAATGACATAGATGATGGAATCGAGTGCACCCTCAGCAAGTTTGCAGATGACACCAAGCTGACTGGTGCAGTTGATACACTGGCGGGAAGGGAAGCCATCCAGAGGGACCTGGACAGGCTGGAGAAGTGGGCCCATGTGAACCTAATGAGGTTCAGCAAGGCCAAGTGCAAGATGTTGCACTTGGGCTGGGGCAATCCCAGGTATTGATACATACTGGGGGAAGAACTCCTTGAGAGCAGCCCCGTGGAGAAGGCCTTGGGGGTCCTGGTGGATGAGAAGCTGGACATGAGCCAGCAGTGTGCTCTGGCAGCCTAGGCGGCCAACTATGTTCTGGGCTGCGTTAAAAGAGGAGTGGCCAGCAGGGAGAGGGAGGTGATTGTCCTGCACTACTGTCAACGGTTTACAAAACCATGACAACTACTCAGTTGTTGTGAGGCCCCATCTGGAGTACTGCGTCCAGGCCTGGGGCTCCAGCACAAGAAAGATGCAGAGCTCTTGGAACGAGTCCAGAGGAGGGCCACTGAGAAGATCAGAGGGCTGGAGCATCTCTCCTATGAAGAAAGGTTGAGGGAACTGGGCTTGTTTAGTTTGGAGAAGAGAAGGCTCCGGGGAGACCTCACTGTGGCCTTCCAGTACTTGGAGGGAGCATATAAACAGGAGGGGGAACGACTGTTTACATGGGTGGATAGTGATAGGACAAAGGGGAGTGGTTTTAAACTGAGACAGGGGAGATTTAGGTTGGCTATTAGGAGGAAGTTTTTTCACTCAGAGGGTGTTGACGCACTGGAACAGGCTGCCCAAGGAGGTTGTGGATGCCCCATCCCTGGAGGCATTCAAGGCCAGGCTGGACATGGCTCTGGGCAGCCTGTCTAGTGGTTGGCAACCCTGCACTCAGCAGGGGGTTGAAACTCAATGATCTTTGTGGTCCTTTTCAGCCCAGGCCATTCTATGATTATCCTCAAGGATAATAAACAATAAATGATGAGATGCATTAAATATATATGTGATTTAAAAAATCCACTGCAAGTATCTGGGAAATAAAAAAGAAGAAATTAAGTGGTCTGGATATTGGCCGTCAGTGCTTATCATGATAGAACCATACAGTCACAGAGTCACAGAATCACAGAATCATAGAATCATAGAATGGCTTGGGTTGCAGGGGACCTTAAAGATCATTCAGTTTCAACCCCCCTGCCATGGGCAGGGTTGCCACCTGCTAGATCAAATTACCCATGGCCCCATCCAAACTGGCCTTGAACACCTTTGGGTTTGGAGCATCCACAACACATCTAGACAACCTGTTCCAGTTCCTGCGTAAAAAACTTCTTCCTAGTATCTATCTTACCCCTTATAGTTTAAAGCCGTTCCCCCTTGCTCTATTACTACCAGTTTCCCTCCTGTTTATAATCTCCCTTTAAATACTGGAAGGCCACAGTGAGGTCTCACTAAAGTTTTCTCTTCTCTAGGCTGAACAATCTCAACTTCCTCAACCTTCTTTCATAAGAGAGGTGATCCTGCCCTCTGATTATCTTTGCAATAGTAATGTGAAAATTAGATTGGTGATCTTATTTCAGCCACCATTTAAACGCATTGCCAGAGAGCTATGGCAATGTGTTATATGACACTGCTGCTCAGCAGCATATAGTATTATGGCCTGCAATGTGGAAAATGTAATATCACATCATATACATATTCACATCATATAAATATACATCAACTCACGTGCATCAACTAAACAAAACAAATTCAATCTCATGTTTGGCTCCATAGTCACTATGATCTGGTTGTAAAACCAGCTTTCCTTGAGGCTAGAGTTGACTTGAATTTACAGATCTACGGTGAATCCTGTATGTTGCTCAACTCATTTAGATCACACTGATAGTTTCCTATTTTCTTGATAATTAAATTGGTCTTTATATATATTTATATATATATAATAAGTATATGGGAAAATGGCCTATCACTTTAAATCCAAATTTTCATAGATACTCCTTCAGCTTTGTCATACATATACTATTAGTTCAGTTTTCCTGGGGAAAAAATTGTTTATTTTCTATGACGCTTACTAAATCTATGAGAGCTGCTCTGAAAGTAATGTCTCCTATTTTATGATGTTGGCCCACGATATCAGAGGCAGATGTTGGTGGTGTAGCAGTAGAAGTTGAACTTTCATGCCAATATTCTGTTAAACTCATTGTTGCATGTGACAGATGGTAGCACAAGGGCAATCTGACAAAATGGTGTCTAACATGGAAGTGCATATGAAGCAAAGGTGTGTCATTGAAACCCTCCATGCAGAAAAAATTGCACCCATTGACATTCATCAGTGGTTGCTGAACAGTTATGGATACTAAACAGTGTCTGTGAGCACAGTGAGAAAGTGAGTGCTGTGTTTCAAGCAGTGGTGACAGCGACAGTGTGTTACTTCCACTGGTGCAGATTTCTGCGAGTGTGGCATGAAGGCTCTTGTTCATCGCTGGCAAAAATGCATAGCTAATGGTGGTGACTGTGTTTCAAAGTGACCTACATATGTCAAGAATGAAAGGCTTAACTGACTGAGAAAGAAACAACTGGTGATTTTTCAAGCAGTTAATTGAAATCTGGTTAAATGTTTCTATTGCATTCTCAGGGAGGGAAATAAACAAAATGAGAAACAAGATACTTGATAGTAGATAACAAACTTTTTCTTCATCTGTCTAAACTGACACCAGGAAAAGTAATAGGTATTTAAGAGTTTGCAAGAGGTTTTGTAAAGGCATTTAAAAGAGCAATGACTCAAAACTTCTCTTAGTTAAAATATTCATTCAACAATCTACAGTGCTGTTATTATGCATTTAAATTGGTATAAATGAAAACATAACCCTAACACATGCATTTTATAAAACTGTCTTGTGATCTAAATGGTCCATTGTAGCAGGCTAAGACCTTTAGTAACATTAATTCCATTTACATTATTATGAAAATTGCATGCTTTTATTCTGATGTATTTCTGTATATACAGATTCCTTATACACTCCTTTCAGTTAAAGAAAAAAAAAAAAGCAAACATTGTTTTGTCTTGAATTTGCAGAGTTAACCTTACTGAGACAGCTGGCAGTAATATTTTTTGCTTGATGAATTATACTCTTCTTGGAAGATCCAGAACTTCTTCATAACAATCCAAAAGCTTATACAGGGCAAAAGGTAGTTTTGGGGTTGTCTATTTCATGATGCTGGAAAAGGAAGGAAAGAAGGAATGAAGGCACCCAAAGTAGCTTGGGTGTGTTTTTTTTTAAATCTTTGGGGGACTTTTATTTAAGGAAAAATTATCTGCAGTGAAGATATCAAATGACTTTTTACTGTGACTCTCTTAATGCTGTGGTATAAAATCAACTGAAGAAAATGCAGACCCCAGCTTGATTGTTCTGTAGAAGGATCAGATTTTTGATGTGCATTTGAACGTAAGATTTCTGAGCCATTTTTTGGCTTTTGGATTTACTAAATACAGCTTAGGTTGTTTAGTATTACTTTACAAGCACCCGTAAGACTCAGCTTGGATTAACACATCATGCTAGAGAATTCTGGCTATGTTATCTTTTCCTTTTGATGGCCCTAGCTGATCAAGGGATTTAAAATACTTTTGTGACTCTGGACCTAAGCAGCCTTGTCTGCATTAAGGAAAGGAATGTAAGAATTTGCTTATATGATTGTAGCTCATGGGAAAAATTACACTGATCTTGAAAGGCTGTCTCTGCTCTTTAAAATGCCATTTTCTATTTCATTTATTGTTGTGTGCACTCCCTGTTTAGCTAAGCGCAAGTAATAGTCAGCTAATGTATAAAGAGACTTCTTTAAACCCACCTGATATTAAGTCATGCTTTAGCTTTAGCAATGTTGTATAGGAAGTTGAAAATAATAGACTCTATGTTTGACAGCTCTCCCCTCAACATCTGTTTTATGTTTTCTCAAAACACCTTGTCATATGCTAAATTAAGAGAAACCAAAAAGCACAGATAAATGTTTGGGACACCAGTCCATAGTTGTATGACTGCTTAGTTTGTCTGTTTGCTAATGTCAGCTTTAGTTTGAGACTACCTAATAGTCAAAGCAAACAATATCAAAACATAATGAACCTTTTATTATAACCACTATGGAATTTTTATAAGAGCAATTAAAAAGAATTCTGATCTTTATTTTACATCTTAATCTTGAAAGGTTTACATGAAGATAATTCACATCTCAAATGATTTTATTCACAACTCAAACCACAACTGTATCTTATCATCCTAATCATATGGATGTGTTTTTTTCCCATTAAGATAAAAAGGAAAATACATTAAAGATAAACTTCTAACGTAAGCAAGAATGGAAGGGAATGTGACAGTAACTGCCTTTGCTGCTGTTAGCCAACTGATTCTATTTAAATCCAAATTCTTCAGTTATTGAGGGCAGTGAAAGTTTGGCTTTGATTTAGTTTCAGCCATGACTTAGCTGTTTGGAGTACAATCATATGAATGGCACCACGCGTTTGTGTGATCACTGGATATGCCATACGCTGAAGCAGCAAGTGTTCCTCTGGAATGGAAGCAAGTCTTTGACAAATCCTGGAAGCAACCTCAGAGGGCTTAGTTTCTGTGGCTTGGCAGGAGGGGAAGGATGACAAAGTAACAAAAGCTCAGTCCTGCTAGCTCTGATCATTGCATGTTTGACCCAGTAAAGCATACACATAGCTTTAAACACATGAGTAATCCTACTAAAACTCACACTTTTCCTCAGCAATGTGCAATGAAATACAAACATACTAAATCTCAAAGTTTTTTTGACCTGTGCGGCATGCATGTGACCTGTGAGTGTTGGTTTCAATTTGTTTCTAAAGCGTTTTTTAAAGCACTATCCATTCTTCCATTTCATCACTCAAAGCCAACTACTTTGTTGTTTTGTTTTGTTTTACGAAAAGGCTACTGCAAATCTAACTTAGAGTAGGAAAAAAAAGGCAAGCATTCATGCTCAAATTCAGGATCTGATTTTTAGAAAGGCCATAAGACTCTGAAAGAACTGTAAATAATTCAAGTTACCCATCCTAAGTTATACAATATTGAAAGTGCTGGTTGACATAAGAAATGTCCCTAACCTATTGATTCTAGAAATTTGGAACTGTGACCAGAGGGCTGTAAATGTCTGCTGCAAAGAACAGCTCTTCTTAAATTCATGCATAAAAGTTACCAGCAGTTTCTATTTCAATTGGATTTTGTGTGTGTGTGTGTCAACATGTTACAAACAATCAAGTTAAATAATTAAGACATAACTCAGTGCCTCTTCATATGTAAATTATTGCAGGGAAAAACAACTTATTTGTTTGCAAGATGTTAGAAAATAGACAACTAAATAAAAACATAGACTAATTTTCTGTAGTTAGGAAAAATTAATCCCTCCATTTGCCTCTTTTCAGGCCCCCCCTGCAAACCCCTCATTCTTCTCCAGTCACCAATTGTTTTCTGCACTGTTTTCAATTTGTTCCTATAGCTATATTCTCTGTGCATATAGTGGTCTCTTTTGTTATGGTAGTTTTACATTGTATCTCAAGAAGGATGTGGACAGTGGATTGGCATAATCTAAAAAATTCCAATCATGAAACAGAATGTAATCATTTTCATTGTTGGCAACAAAGCCATTGTGTTTCATCATCAGGTTTAATGAGAACAGTGAGGAATAATATCAGTTAGTACTGAACAAATCTCACGCAGCAGTTTTTGAACAACACAAAAGCTTTTAACTTAAAAAAATACAATTTTAGAAGTGAAAAGCACATCACAGTCATTATACATACATGTACATGAGTTAGAAAAATGTAGCACAGGATAATAAACACAATAAGATTTTTCACTCCTATTCCATGCATTTAAGTGTATTTCTTAAAAATGTTGTCATATAACGAGTCTGTACTTATTAGGAATTAGCCATTGAAATATGCTTTAAAATTGCATTGTAGCATATTTTTTCCTTGTAAGTAAGATGTATATATATATTTTTCCTAACTAAGCAGTTGATACTACAGTTGCTCCTTTAAAATCTCAGGTCATTATTGAAGACTCTATGAAGAATATATGTACTTGCACAATTGTAAAACATAAATAGATAGCACCTCAATGAAATCCAAATAGTCCCATTATTTTACACATGCAAAGAAAACAGTCTGACCGGAGTATAAGTCTCTTAGCTATATTTAATAATTAGTTTAATACACAGGCTCCTGGAGGACAAAAGACAGAAGGGCTTCCAATTTTCTGTATGGTGGTAGATCACTCATAGCCTCAGGCTAATGAGCTGTAGTTTATTTCACTGACCCCTTCCTGAAATGCCTGTAACAGTGTTTGAAGTGTGGTTCCAGGGTTGCTATCATCCATCCTAATTTCATATTTCTCATTATGCCAAATATATTCCAATCAAAACTTAAAAAATATGAAAATGTTCTGGTATGAGTAGAGTGATAACAATGCTATTCACTAACGATATGATCAAACATAAAGCAAGGAAGGCCAACAGTGAATATACAGATGTGTTTTTGGTATAGAAATCCAAAAGAGCTCAGTACCAAATGCTTCCTGTTTAACAGCCTAACGACATTGGGTGCATTTTTAGAAGTCATCAGCACCACTGACAATTTTGTTCAAATATGCTAACGGGAAGAGAGTTCATCTGAATCTTTGACCCTCATCGTGGGAATCACTTTTCAAAGTCTGATCTGAAATAATTTATGTACTAGATTTACAGAGCTCTCATAAAATAAATATATGAATAAAACAACCTCAGATATTCATTCTGATATGAACAAAGGACAGCCTAATAATTCACGGTGGGACAGTTACCCTGGCCCTGATTCATCAAGGAAGTGAGCACAGGCCACAGAGCAACCATGTCAGTGTTGGTCACTGGGATGCCTCTGTGCACGTACGTGCACACCCTTAGCAAGGTCACGTGCAGCGTGAGCCTTTGTAATTGGAGAATTTACTTAAAAAATGGAAATATTTCTTATACAACGTGAGGGATACAAAGGTTACAAGCAGAGTAGAGAAGGACAAGTGGAGAAATGTAGGCTCTGTGTGCTTTGAATATGTTTTAAAATACAGATCTGGTAGGCTACAGGGAGCACAGAACAGAAAGGGATGTGAGAACTGGCTGGGGAAAGTGTTCAAAAAATGACAAAGACAGGTGTTACACAAGCCAATCTGAATAGTTATATAAATTTCTTGACGCCTTCTTGATGTTCAATATTTTTGGAGATTTGCCAATTACTGCTTAAGCTGAGACTCTTTGCAATAAATTCAAGATTGGCCAATGTTAATATGAAATCAGGGTTGGTGTTTTGTTGTGTTGGTGTTTTGTTTTTTTTTGTTTTTTTTTGTGTTTTTTTTTTTAGGGGTGGAGGTGGTTTTTGTTTTCTTTTGTTTAAAATAGAATAATAAAACCAATCAATAACACTCTGCCTGGAGTAATTTCTTGACCAGTGGAGAGAATATTCAACAGGTAGTACTGTAATCATGACAGCCTGCCAAAGTAGGTAACCAAGAATTTAATGTTAGATGCATTGCTGATGATTCTCCTAGTCCTAAAACCTTTTTCATCCTCTCTCCTTTATTTCTACACTTTTCCTTACCTGTCATCTTTATTCTTACCTTCTGTTTCTTCTCTCCCTTTTTTTCCATATTTCTTTCTCATTTACTTTCATCTGTTCTGTCTCTCCTGCCTTTTAAGGCTCCACAGATGAGGTTTGCTATGGTGGCTGCTATTTTCCTTCTGCATCTGCTCTGAAAGAAATCTCATTTAAACTTGAAACAAATGTGGGCTGTTGCTCCATGAGTCATTTACTACAAATGTTTTTAAGAGCCTTGCAAATTAGCATACAGATTTTGATTCACTGAAATTGTTGTGATTAGCTTGTAGTCCTTCTTCCCAGCCTTAGAACTGAGCATAGATAAATGCAGCTCAGCTTGTTTTGTTCCTGAAATAAGTTCCTACAATGGCATTCGCACCATGGGACACTTGTTCCCTGGAGGATAGCCTCACTTTACTGAAATGCTCTCAGTTCACCAGGCACTGGTTCAGTTGTGACAATTCTACCTGCATCTGCAATATTTTCAAAGGGTCTGAAGACTGAACTACTTCAGGAGACTTGAAGGAAGCAACCTCTGTGCTTGGCTATCACATTGCACTGGTGACACATGACACTCTTTGTGTACCTGCTGAGTTCAATATTGTGAAAAGTGACACTCTTATTCTTGAAATGGGCCTTTTGACTGCTTTAAACCTCTATGTCGCTAACGGATGTATTTCTACCCCAACAGAACTGAATAAACCTCCTTGTTTAACCTCTGTCTCCATTGCGACAGGCTGTGCTGAGTCCAGCACTGGACTATGCTCTAGTACTGGCTCATCAGAAAAGAAGTGACTCCGATACAACAGGAACTTAGATGTTTGACTTTGTCTGGGTGGAAAAAAATTCTGTCCTGAGAGCTACAAAAGCAAGAACAGAATGGCTTCATAGAATGCACTAGCTCAAACTCTTGCTACTAGGGAAAAAAAGAGACAGTTTTATGCTTCTGTACTTACGCAAGCTGAATACCCCCAACAGCAGGGAGTACATTATGTGCCCATGGCATGTAGAATCTTCTTTTATCAAAGCTATGCCACATAGCACAGGTGGCAGAGTTTAGACCAGTTTCCATTTATTCCATTCCTTAGTCCCCGAACATAGCTAATAAAGCTTCTGAGGGATGTATTAGAAGCACAACATAGAATGGCTGAGGAGAACGGCTTACAGAGGAAACACATTTTCATCTTTTTTGTTTGTCAGAGTTTAGCTTATCTGGTGTCAAGTTCCTTCCTAAGACCTTTAATAATGTCATTTGAATATTCTTATTATTTGATGAAAGGGACAAATTTTGCAGAACATCATGGACACATTTCAATCACATACTTTTCAAGATTCAATAATAGGAAATCAGAGAGATTTTCACACCGATGCTCTGGATTTATACTTAATGCTGCCTAGAGAATGATGATGCTGATTTTGCCAAACTGCTCTTGTGTCTGTTTTTACTGCATATTTTTGTTGTGCTTAATATACTGGCAGACTCTCAATAGAATTTTTGTATTGTATTGTACATGTACTATTGGTTGGAAATGGAATTTTTTTCCATAAGGCAGTTTAACATGATGAAATTATTTTAAGATGCCGAATCCCAAATAGAAGCATTACTCTATTTGTAGTCCACATACTAGTATCTAAAGAAGCAACTGTGGATTCTGTGGTCCCACATGTGATCTTTCGCAATTAGATCTTTTTCTGTGAAGTTAACTGAAAACTTCCAGCAATTATGAAAACATTGTGATACTTATACTTGTGTCCTATCACTTTCAGACTGACGTATGTAGGTCACTCCAAAAGTAATGCTTCTTATTTTATCTCCAAGGAAAGTACAAGAACTACAAAGAGCACAATAACACTGTTTGATAGAGCAGATTGTCAGATACAAAACATGATTTTTCAACATAGTTGCCATCAGTATCTACGCTTTTTCACCACTGATGAACAGGAGCCCACATGCCACACACATAAAAATCTGCACAAGCAGAGGTGACATGCTGTCACTGTCACCAGTGATGAAAAGCACCACCCACTGCCTCACTGTGCTCACATCCACTGTTTAGTCTCCATAAATGTTCAGCAAGCATTGATGAATGTCAATGGATGCTGTTTTTTCTGCATGGAGGATTTCAATGACACACTTTTGCTTCTTATGCACTTTCATGTCAGACACCATTTTGTCAGACTGTCCTCTCTGCCATCTGTCACTTGGCAACAAAATATAATGGAATATTGGTGGGAAGGTTCAGCCTCTACTGCCTTAACACCACCATCTGCCTCTGATGTTGTGGGCCAACATAATAACATAGGATACATTACTTTTTGGAGCAGCCCTCATATGATATTGTTCCATGATAACTAATTCCTAGTAGTAAAAACTGGTTAACACCTTTGATGATATGCATTAAAATTGTGGTAAGAACTATACAGGACAATTCCGTCTATGAAAGAGTCTACCAGTTGCAAAAGGAGACAGGTGTCTGGGAAGTAACTTGTGCTGGCACTACAGCTAACGTTCAAGAGCACCTCTCACCAGAAAGACTTCTGAGGAATTCCATTCCTGAAGGTAAGAGATGCCCACCAGCCAGCCAACTCCATGTTGGGAAAATGAACAACCCACCTTTCAGAAAGATGTTCTAGTGCCTTATGTAATCGACCTACCTCTCACAGAATGTTTAAGTGAATTAACAAAGGAAAAATATTTTTTTCTGAATCATTTTGAATCCATTTTACCACTTTCCCTCTTTGAAAAACACAAATAAATTGATTTCGATATTTTCAAAATCTCAATAGGTTTTGAGTTCTGAAGCCACTGTCCTAACATAACCACACACTGAAGTCTATAAAATTCTGTATTACTTTCTAGCCATTTCTCAACATAAATATAAGAATATATATAGTATAAAAATATAAAATAGTGTGACTGTGTAATTTATTTCCATTATATTCTGTTGCCTGATCCTTCTTTTCTAGAGATGACTATGACATCCTTTACCCTTTTAAAATGGCTCCAGTAAATTGCCTTCACATTTTCACAAGTAACTAATTAGCACTTACTCCAATGTGAATTTTATTTATTGCATTGGTATAGCAAACAAAATCTAGTTCTTCTGGAGATCTGAAAACTAGGCTATAACAATAGATTTCATGTCACATCTATGGAATCTGTAGAATTTTTGGAGGATTAAACATTACACAGAGACATACTCATCCATGCATTATCCTCAGTGCTCCTAGAAAACCGAATGTTTTAAATTTGGCTTTGAAAAACTGTTTGTAAATATCTAAACAAAAGGGGGATGAAAACAAAGAAAAAAATTGAAATGCTAGAAATATTTTGCCTCAGTTATCTCACAAAACTATTAAATAAAATGACATGCTTACCAGACGTTTCCTTCTGTACATCCGTAACATACAGATAGCATTGCATATTAATGCTGTGCAAAACCTGCTTATGACAAGAAGATATAAAACACCTGGCACAAAAGGAAGGTTTATAATGAAAAAAATAATAAATATCACAGTGGAATTATTTGAATATTTCAGAAGGGGCTTGCTATTCTTTGCTAAAATAAAAGAGGAAAAATGGTACTTCTGATAATAAATGTCATAGAGGAGGATGCCTTTGATACTAATTAGGCACTGAAATTATTAATTTTGTGATGGTAAAGAGATACTGAAGCGAGGTCCTCAGCTAATGAGCCACAGCTGGAACACCTGACCCCATACTTGTCCCTTACACCAGGTTGAACTATTTAGCTGGCCCAGTGATAATCCTAGGTACTCATCCCTGTGAGACAGCTGGAAATTGAGTGCCTCACTTGTCACAGATGACAGAGCTGCGTGGTCAGTCTGTTCAGGTTCATCATTGATACAGAGCATCAGCAGGCTTTCACCAGCCAGCTAGTGGCATGGGGTCAGACAGAGAAGTCCAGGAAGGTATTCAGAATGAGACAGAAGGTAGTCAGGACAGGGCTGGAAACTGACACTCCTGCAGCATCCCCTGGCCAGGGACTGAGAGCCTTGGGCTGGGCTGAAATGGAGTCCTGGGCCAAGCAGGGTGGGAGGAGGCCCCAGCAGAGGACAATACAGGAACCCTGGAACATAGCGACTGGTGACTGTCACAGCTCACCGCAGCTGAAAGCTGGTTCTAATGGACACTCATTAATCACATTTATACTATAGTGTAAAACAACCTCATTAAGCCTTGTGCATAGAATATAAAGTTCATGTGTTAACATGGGTTTTGATCCAGGCATTCCAATCTGATTTCTGATTCAGTTCTGGGCAAACAAACAAACTAACTAACTAAAACCAACAAAAACACTTATGTATTTCAGGCAAGAAATATCAATTCATACTCAGCTGACTGAATTTTCCCAGTATTGTCAGATTAGTGAAGTGATTTTGGTTTTCCCTGAAGGACAGAATACACACAGGGAGGTTCTAGACTACCCTGGAGAAAGGAGCCAGCAATCATTTTTCCCAACAGTGTTTCAGGAGTATATTATAACTGGACACTTTTTCTGTTACTGAGAAAATGACATCTGTGCTCCGTCTCTTTTCCTCTCACAGTGAATAACATGAGTTTCTGCAAGAAATTAAGTGGTAGATGAGATAGCTGGAGTGTAGGTAGCAGAAAACTCAGCATTTTAAAATTCTCAGAATAACAGCAGTAGTCAAAAGTTACAAAATAGCCCCATTAACTTGGATTTCCTCAAATAAGCTATGGCATCATAAAATTTTTCATTTCAAATGACTAACCTGTATCTCAGGTGAGAATGATTAAATGGAAGTAGGCTAATGGGATGAGGAAGATTTTCCAAGTGGCAGATTTATGTGCCCTTTTATTTTTTCTAAACCAGTTTCAGTATGAATTTGGAGAGTTTGAGATACTATGACTTAATATCCACAAGATGAATCTATTTGTACCTATAAGGACTACTAACCTGCACCTCAGGAAAGCAAGCTAAATTAATTTGTGATTAAAGTTGTTTTGAGAAAGCTAGTGTCTTACGATAATAACTGTTTATATATAGCTACAACCAGCCCATAGTTACTTATGATATGAAGATCGTTCTGTTATCTATCTATGCTCTGAGCACTTCTATTTTCTCCTCTGCTTTCTGCTATAGATATGGACTTGACATCGTCTGGTTGATAAAGTTCAGATGACTTCTGCAAGCACAGAATCAAGGCAAGATGTCTAAAATTCCTATAACACAGAGACAAAATGAACCATTGTGATAGGCTAGCTTGATCAACTTCTAACGTGTGTACAGAAATTACTGCTTGACACCAAGGTTACTGTAAGAAGAGCTGCAGTGACACTTGGCTAGATCTTCTCTTTCCCTGTTTATAAGGCCCAGAATGAAAATTTTAAGTAACAGATATGATTTTTTGTCAATTAAACATGGTAGTCAGAAGTTATAACTATTTATTTTTCTTAAGGATGCAATAATAAATGTTTGAGAAAAAAAAAAAGAAAAATTCTGAAGCAATGTTAATGCTTCCACTTATCTCAGCAAAAGTTGCTCTTGAATCTCTTTCTTATTTGGACGGTGATTAATTGCAGTGTGCATTGGATTGAATATCTTTTGTTTTTCCTCTACAGGTACAGAGACCGGCCTCTTCCCAAACACCTTGTCGGGGTTCATGGATACAGAAGCTTCTGCATACAAGGAACTGCCTGTGGAGTTGATAAGCAAGATGCTGATGAGCTACCTTTTCTTCCTAAGTGCAATTTTGCCTTGAATGGTAGTTGATTATGAAGACCATCCTCCCCCTTATATTTTTCAGATGAAAGTCCTAGGCAAATACCTCTTTAGAACCACGTTCACAGTATTGTCTATTTAGCAAAAAGTTGAATTTGCCACAACCTCATGCACAACACATTTTGCTACTCCATCTAGCTGCTTTTCTGTTCCTGGTAGTGGCTTTATTCAGTGCTCCCTTTTTTAACAAGTTAATCCAATAAAACCTGTGAAAAGAACTTAGTACTGTTTTGTTGCTCAAATGGGTATTAGGTATTCATGCTGAATATCCTAAAATAATTGTAGGCAAAGAACTATTACTTCTTAAATTATAGTCTGGATTTGGAGAGCAAGGGAAATGTTTATAGAAGGATAAATTATTTAATGTTTCTTCTGAGAAAACTGCTAGAGTTTTACTTATCTGGTTACTTTCACAGAGAAGCAGCATTGAATTCTGAGTGCAAGTATTTCTGTGTTTGGACAAAAAACAGTCCTCTAAAAATATGACTTGATATTATATTTAACTGAGGAGGATAAAACTTCTTGTGAATTCTTTTTCCTATCAAAACGCTGAAAGTATCTCCTGAAATTTGTTACAGTTACTATATCTTTTCATACAGAAAGGCGCTGAGTTTTGTACTCAATTAGTTAAAAAAAAAATCTTTTTCATCTTTCAAGAGCTCTTTGGTCTTCAAAAAGTGTCTGGTCCTGATCTGAAACATGAAATCTAAATCCTGCATACTATAAATCCACAAATAAATAAGAAGTACTGGAATATTTTTTTTAGATTATTTTGAACAATAATTTTAAAGGTATTTCTATTTTGATTTGTATAATTCATCTTTTATTTTCATCAAATTTTATTTTGACGCAGCAATAGCACGTCACTCTTCACATTTTGTTAAAACATAACCAGTGATTTGCATTTTCCTGACATTTTTCTAATAGACATTTTTCTAATAATATTTTGCTGATAATCTTCTGACCAGATTGAACGTATATATACATTCAGGCATCTGTAAAGTGAATAAAATTTTCTGATGAAGTTCATTGGTTCAAATTAATCCCTATGCTTCGAGGCCTTTTCTGTATCTCAAGTCTTCCACCCCTACTGCTCCCTCCTCTCTCCTTCCCCCTGCACTGCCCTGTCTGGTGTCTTCCCACAGCTCAGACTCTGCTTCAGTCTCCAGCACACCATCTCTTGGCCTTACTCCATGGCCTCCACCCACTGAGACCATTCTTTTGTTTACCAAAGGAAAAGAGCTTGCTTTGAACCTTCCACTTGATCCCCATCAGCGATGATGTCTGAGTGCCACCTTTTAGCAGTGCCTTGAAAGATGTGTACCATGCTCATGCCCTCCCTCTGTTGTGTTATTTTTGCTGGGTTTTTTTTTCATCTTGCACCATCCGCTATTCCCCCTGCTGTGACATTGCTGGGAATTCAGGAGATTTGTGTTCAACATGTAGAACTGCCACAGATCACTTTTTGTGTGAACTCAGGTAACCCATCAATAAGAATACACATATTTCTGGTTCGCTTATGCAGATGGATAAGATGGAATCTAAAAAATGAGTTGTTATTTAGCATACAGACAGGCGATCCATGTAACTACCTAAGTAGTGCCCTTTTGGCACTTTTCAATATATTTCTGCATCTTCTGCGTTTGCCATTTACAATGCAACATCACTTACATCCCAATAAATGACTACTCGGCATACATGCAAAGCCATCTTTTAAATTTAGCTACCGAGAGAGCTAAATGGTACTGTGATTCCTATAGGAAATTTTACTTTTCTATAGGGTGTGAAATAGTAAGTTTGACCAGCTGTGCAAAAAGGCTTTTTGGAGCTGCTGGTTTATGTCAGGCTATGGTCCCATATGCTGTATCCCTAGCATATGAGAGGAAAGGGCAATATGTACATCCAAACCTAGAAGACTGGAGCACACTACCACTCAGAAAGACCTCTGACTAAAACTAGCGTGAATACCCAATCTATAGCATGCCTTTTTTTTTTTTTTTTTTTTTTTGTAAGCAAACAGATCAGTGGCTTCTGTTATAAAGGCATTTTATCCCAAATTGGTGGAACTGCAAGAATAATACCTTGCAACAAGCTGCAAATGGTCTGCAGCTCACAAATGCAAAACTGTGTTATTCTGTTAATGTATTATATTAGAGTAACATAGGAAAGTTTATGATAAATTGTAGTACATCCATGGCCTTTGAACTCCAGATGTAGGCTCTGCCTTTTATGGGTTGTGGGAAATCTTGGAATTCTGACTGGAATAACCACAGGAAAACATTCATTTACAAATGAAATACAAACGAAAATTCACTTATATATTGGTATAAGAGTATTACGTGACAAAACACAGTATATTCCTTCAATTTGGGTTCAGATGAGGGATACTTTTCCTCCACAAAGCTGTCTTTAAAGCAAAAGGTGCATGTTATTCTAAATGTTAAGACTAAAATTACAATGAAAATTAGTAATGGACAAATGTGAAATATTCAGACAACTAAAAAGAAAAGGAGAGAAAGTAAATCAGAATGGGTGATAGATAAACAGAGGAAGGGAGAATGTGAGAGTTGACTTTTTTGTATAAAAGCATTCAGAAATGGGAAAAAAAACCATTTGATAATTACTATAAAAATTATTTGGCTAGTGGCATTCTCTTCATATTTTTTAATGAATGAAAATAGTTTTATAAATAAAATGCTACAGGCTTTTGTTCAAATTTATATTATGTAGATTACAGTGGTACTGAACATCTAGCAGCAGGGAAAGAATAATGATGGGCAGAGACATCTTGATAGGAATTGCATGTACAGTCTTATTTTACAGCAAACACTTGCTGAAGCTACCATGAAGCAAGCAAAATACCACACATTGGTATCATGAAGGGTATTAAAAAATATAAGAATGTGTTTATTATTTTCTGTGAGATAGTCTGTGTTTTTATAGGCTGGTTCATTTGTACTCTGCTGTGAAATACCTTAAAAGGTAATACAGTATTCTGACTACAGCAGTAATTTATTACATCAGTTAATCTTGTAAAATTGCCCTCTGGATGTAATAATTTGTTATTCTTTTATTAGGCCTTCTTCTGCATACCATGTTTATCATAAAGATGTCACCAGTGTGATGCCTAGCAACGAGTACAATGTTCCAGAGGTGTTTGCATACATTTTCCTGAGGGAGAGATCTGCCTTGTCCCTGCCTGGGAGAGCTGTCACTGTATTCTGATGTATGAGGGATAAAAGGAGTCCCTGCTGCAGTCTCGAATAAGCTGAAGTCACGGCCTGAAAGTACTGACTTGGGCATCACTATGCTGTGTTAGAAAATGTGTCAATTATCAGATGGAGTGCCTAAGGGTATCACCAGTCTAGGTCATAAAACCATCAGGACTGAGGGGGAAAAGAATTGATGAGGAAGTAAGTTGAGTTAATTGATAACTAGGAGCACTGTATGTGAAATGTATTCAGTATAACCTGGACTCATCTTTCTTCCAGAGTAACCAATGAATATGGAAAGTTTAAAATACGTCCAAATTTTGGCCTAGTATCACTACTTTCTATCCACACTTGTAATATTTTACCAACTTTTCCATTATTTTTTAAAAAAAGAAGTCAAGCAAGACAAGAAGCTATAAAACTAGAAGCAAAATCATGCTAATATTTTATAGCTATTTTTCTATTATTGCAATTCCTAATATACTGTGCGACAGTTTGTACGTGAATACAGTGGGGACCACTTAGATACCTAGCCTGAGGTCTGATTCCTGAAAGCTTTATGTGCCACTTATGTAGGTATTTGTAGCGTTTACTCAGAAAAAGAAAGGAATAAATATTTTTATAACAAAGTTTATTCCTGTCCACCCCCCACCTCCAGCAGCATTCAGTAACAGAAATGGGAAGAATAACAAGAGTCCTCTAAGTATTTGAGTAATTCAGAACTTCAGATATAATAATTGGTAGTGGTTATCCAGTTGTACCGTGCAAGAGCAACACTCTCATGAGTAATGTGCCTCATTTCTGCCACTCAGAGGCACGTATACAACACCACTGAATCATATTGAGCTATATACCTACAGGACAACAGAATTTGGTTGCCTGCCAGAGGGTCACTCAAGATGAGGTTATCATCTGCACAGGTACTCCCCAGTAAAAGAGATTTTTGAGGTGGTTCTTCTTAACAGTTGAAGGATTTAGAGTAGTTCTGGAGATTTCACCCTAAATGCACATTTTTTACCACAGTTGTTTCTGCAACCAATCTTTTCAACACCTTTGAGCAAAGAAGTGTGGAGAAAAGAGACAGTGCATAATGAAGTGGCTTGTCAAGGTCACACAAAAACTCTGTGGTATGGATGGGAACCAAAGCTACTCTCTCAGCCCATAACTTTAATTACACATCCTTCCTTCCTCTCAGATTTCTTTAGAAAATGTATTTCCTACTTATCTACCATCTTTAACATGTTCATTTCTCATTAATCCAGTTCTTTTCATAGGAAAGCTAGCTACACATGTGTAGGTCTCCAACATTTACAATTACCTTCCAGTTGCTGCAGGAATGCTGCATTGTGAGAGTAGTGTCATGCTTTAGCTGAATGTGAAGTCAGTACTACAGTAAAAGGAAAAAGCCTGTTCATGCCACACTGATAACACAAATTCACCTCTCTGTCCAAGGGAAAATGTGAAGAGGGACAAATAAATGCATTTTCATCACTTTACTATTTGACTCTGTTCACTCTTTAGAGAAGACCTCTCGTCATGCAGCAGCGCGTGATTTTGTACAAGGTAGATTTCTGGAACAGCTGCAAGTACAAATGCAAGACATTTTTTGTAGATGAGAGGAAAAATACAGTATAACATCAACCTATTGAAAATAGTCTGAGAATTACAGCCAAGAACTTCTGACTTTTGCTTGGCTGGTTTCTCTGCAGTCAAGACAGGGAGGGAGCAAAGAGCCCCACTGAGCCTTTCACAGCAGCTAAACATGACTGCTGCCTTGGTCCCTGCTCTGTGCCCTGGGAAACTTCACTGCAAATTCCTGGGACAGTCACATCTGATTCTGCAAGAAGTTTGAAAAATTATAGACAGAACCAGTGAGAAATTGGATTACTTGTTGCACGGAAATCTATATATTTTCAGGAAAAATAGTACTTACAATGCAGATTTTAATTTAGTAATTTTAAACTTCCTGAAAGGGAGAATTTAAGAATGCATTTCCAAGAAAATTTCACAGGTAGTTTTTCAAAAGTACTGCTGAATGTTTCTGAACGCTCCTGTGATGGCTAAAGCACTCTGTTCTCTTCCACCTAGCAAATTACTGAGTAGTCTATGGAACAAGGATCTAAATCTCATCAGCTTCCTATGTATGATCTTTTTAAAAAACAGACCCCTGGAGCTATAGATAGAGTAGCCAGAGGGACACTGTGCTAACACATGGAGGAACTAGAAATAAATTTCTGAATGAAAACTGGAATTAGCTGGAAAACTGAAATTATTGAAGGAAGAGTTTTGATTCTGAAGAAAGCCTACTTTCCCCCAACAATCATTCTGATAGCAAATCAGAGCAAACTCTTCAAAAGCACATGTGGATTCTGAAATCAGTGGAAGTACTGTGCAGAGAGAACATTATGGCCCATATTCCTGAGCAGATGAACAGATGCACTCTGAATCACCTTGTGAGGCTTTTTCTTTCTCTTTAGCAAACCTCATTCCTAAGTCCTATGATTTGCAGTATTCAAGCCTGGCTGTGGCAGGAGCATGCATCCCTGTGCCAGATGACAGTCTGATAGAATCTGGGGTAATCTTCAAGGCAGACATAGATGAAAAGGAATGTTTCTTGCACTCATGTCTACTTAAGTGTAACTTCAAGTTTAGAAGGAACCCAGGCTATAAATCTAATGCTATTTGCCTTTGAATGTCTTGTTTAGGGAAATCCTCATCTGCCAATATAGGTCAGCTTCACAGGGTTGGGATTTTGAGACTCATTCTGTAGCAAAAGCACTACACTGCAAAAAAAAATAAGGATTTTTTTTTCAAGACTATTTCCTCACTTTCTCAGGAAGAAAGTCCACCAAGACCCAGAAGTGTTGCTAGAAGGCAAGAGAAATTAAACAGATCTTTCCTGAATGATAAAGTGAAGGGATCAGGACACGCTTAGCAACAACTGCAAGAGGAGTCGTCAGGGTCTGAGTTTCCGTGAATGAGTTTCTCCAGGTGTAGGTATCTAGTGATAGTCTGTAGTTTATCTGCAGTACACAAACATCTCATAACTGCAAAGATAAAAAGGAATTAAGGCATTTGGTGATATTTCTGGATCTTTCGATTCCAGCAGTCTCTTATGAACAACATTTTCTTTTTATTCCATGTTTTGACAGCGTTGTTTCTGCTCCCTATCAAACTCAGATGTCTGAAGATGAGGATAAATATTGAAAAGAAAATTAAGGATATTTTTCAAACATCACAAGGAATCTGTTTGGAATTAATTGTATTGTTGAGCATGAAGAAAAGGCATATTCTTATCAGACCTGCTTCATCCTCTAGACATAATGGAATTGGTATTATTGTCTCAAGTCTATACAGACACTGAAGGTAATAAAATTCTCACTGGTGTCAATAGTGAAGGACAAATTCACCAACTATCTAAAGACTTCTGACATTTTCCAGTAAACCAAAGAAGGCCAAATGTTATGCTCTTGTAACTGACATTCTTTCTGCTCTTTATAATTTGAAATAATCAAGTGTTATTCTACAAAGGCAAAAATATGATGAGTTCAGCTTCCAATATACATGTCAATATGAGAGAATTCTGACAAGAAATGTGCAGCAGTTACCTCTTAAATATACAATAATAAAGGACAAATCCTGCTTCCTTATTCCGAGAAGGAATCTTATCAGACCACACCAGATCTGGTTTTGGCACCTGGAAACACAGCTATTTTGCAAAGGATGACAAAACTCACTTTGAATAAACAGACTACTGGAGATAAAGCCAAATTGCACAGAAGATGTATCTGTCCTTGCACAAAAAATGTTAATTTTGTCTTTCTTTTGCCTTTTTAAAGAAAAAAAAGATTTGATTTGAAAAAAAAAAAAAGCTAAGCTGCAGTCTTAGTGTAACTACTAGTAAATATAGTAGCTATTTTATAAGTATTGCTGTCATTTTTTTTGACTGAAGTTACAGAAATTCTTTGAATTTTATATAGGGGACTAAATTTGTAATGGAAAATGATGTTTGATGGTGTTTAAATGCAGAGTATGTCACTGTAGAAAGCATAGGGCTCTTTTAAGTTTTTTTTTTAACTTCTTGACATGTGTCACAATTTGGAATTCTGCTCTCATGGGATAAATGCCAGATTACATGGTGTAGTATTTTTATCCTCTGTACTTTCACTGTAGAAGCATACAACATCAAAGAAGAGGCAGATCACTCACATCAGCAGAAAATGGAATAGGACTATAATATGCTTGCTTTGATCTCTCCTTCTAATAATTATCTTGGCTACATGCATGCATTGAAAGTAAGATTTGAATTAATAAGGCCAAGAGACCCTGGAAAATGTAAGAAGGATATCTGAATACTAACTTTGTCTATCTTTAACAAGATAAACTGCAATTGAGTCTACAAAGTTGCGGATTGTTAATTTAAGGCAATAATCCTTAAATGTTATTCTTTCTTAAACTTGTCACTACTACATTCAGCAAATGCAATCAGTCCAATTAAGACAGTATCTTTTCAGAATCACACTCACCTGCAGTAGGGGTGGGGGGGTGTTATTTGGCTAGCATTCATTTGATTTCATATAGATTTTCAAACAGGAGGGCCTACGGTAAAAATCATTAAATTTATATAAAAAAGTCATCACTACACAGACTGTTATCATTAAAAACTATTCTAATATTGCCTTAGGAAAGATATTGCTTTTGATATGGAAAGTAAATCAAATCATCCACATCCACATAGGATTTATACAGAGGCAAGAAGCATATTGCATGCCTGGTCAGTCATTTTTTACATTTTTTAACCAGTGTTTATTGCTATATTGTGTTTTGGGAATTCCATTTCTGCCCTATGTGAGTAGAAATTATAATGTAAACAAGGTGGATGTGTGTGAAAGCCTCATATGGCTAATACTGCCTGGAAGGGGGGAAAGCTATTGCAGTTTGTTGGTCTCAGAGAATGAAAATATCTTATTCTTCTATTTCATTTCTGGTATGTATGAGTTACTTCAGTAGATGGGTAGAGAGCATTTCGCTCCCAAACCCAGATGTTGCAAGTTTGAATTATTGCTTGGCTGAGCTACTAACCATCACACTAATACAACATCCTGTAGTGTACAAAGGGATACATAACGGGCTGGCCGGGCTGACTTCAGCACAGTATGAATTAAACAAATGAGAGCGAGCACATCTATGGTTAATATACCAAGCACAAGTTCCAAAAAGCCACTTGAACAAAGACAGCCTGTCAAAACAGCAGAGGCTGCTGTTGTCCTCAAAATCCCAGTCAAAGGTTAAGAATGTTCTTTTAGAGCAGGGTTAGCTGGGCATGCATGTAACAGATCAACATGCAGAAAAAAGTTCTTTGAAGAAATGCTCTCTCTGTTGAAAACAGGCATGCTTTTCTCATCTGCTGAACTTACCTGACAGTGGATGGGAGTTGCAAGAGAAAAGATTTGATTCAGCAAGGATGTTAGGAATGGCTTTGTTAAGTTCTGAGAACAGCACTTCTAATTGAAGCAGAAGTGCCGTTAAATACCCATCACCTGGCAGTCTTATATCAGACGGAAACAGTAGGAAATGTTTGTGAGCAGGTATAGACATCATCGGGACAAATTTCTCAGTAGGAAGGACTTGTCATAGACAGGATGGTATTTTCAGAAAAGCATGAATGCACTCCAGCAGTCACAACTGGTCTCCTGCCCTAAGGTTCTTATACTTTCAGTTGCTACTGAGATCCTGGACTTGCCAACCAAAATTCAGAAACCTGTTTTTATTTCCTGACTTGCCAAGTTCTTTCCTAGTTTTCAGTGTGAGAGAATAGGTCATTGGAGTCAAAGCAGTGGCTGGGAGCACGTCCCATGTAAGCAAAAGCTGTTCCCAGCAGTTGCCCTTGTTAGCTTTCTGCAGCTGCACAAAGTTGAGCCATGGTGCACTAGGATTCAGGCTGCTATCAACCCAATCCCTTCAGCAGAAATGTTAAATGAATACAGGGGTGGCTTAGGGAGCATCCCACATGACTGTGTACCAGATGGGAAAACAGGCCACACTGCTTGGGTCTGGGAGGTAATTCAGTTTGGCTGCACCTTCTTAAATGCTGCTGGGAAGTGTGTTCAAATTCAAGATTTCTTTCCAGTTGCACTGAGTGACTGTGGTGCACTGTTCTAACAGGAGGTAATACAAGATATCCACAGAGGTTTTGGAACACAGGAGACTCCTTCCTCCCAATCAAACTTCAACATTTAATACATTTAAAAATGTCTCGAGTTATTCTGTTCCAGTGTGAGGATATAAAGGCAGTTTCATTTTATACATATGTCTCAGAAATATTCCAAGTAAGTGCTAAGGTAATAGAACACTGGGGTAAAGGGCAATCACAATATAATTCCATTGGTAGTGTATTTATTATATCTGTTTAAAATAAGACTCTTGAAACTTATTGTAGCAGTATGTTGTTCAGAGTACTAGCAAATTTCTGAATACATGAGGCCCACACTTTCTTGTGTATGTTAGATTCTTTCTTCTCCTAAGTAAATAGCCATAGTGAGTTGACTCTGGCCAGCAGCTAAGCAGTCATACAAACACTCACCCACCTTCCCTGAGTGGGACAAGGAAAACATAGCGAGAGCAAAAGTGAGAAGAGTCATGAATCAAGATAAAAAGTTTAGTCCACAAAGGAAAAAGGAAAAAAAAAAAAAAAACAAGAACAGTGTAAAAATCAATCACTCAGTGCCTTTCCTGAGCAGACCAATGTCCAGGCAACCTCTGAGAAATGACTGCTTCTGAAAAACAAATGGCCAGTTTTCATTGTTGAACACTGACATTGCATGGAATGGAATATCTCCTTCACAAGCTCAGGTCAGCTATTCCTGCTATGTACCCTCCCAGTCTCATTCCTATCCCCAGCCTACTTGCTAGGGGCACAGAGCAAGAAATAGAGAAGGCCTTGTTGTTGTGGAAGTTCTGTTCAGCAACAGCCAAAACATTGGTGTTATCAACGCCATTGGTCACAAATTTAAAACACAATACCATACAGGCTGCCAAGGAGAAGGCTAACTCCACCCCAGCCAGACTTAGTAGAGCAGTAAACACTCGTACCTGAGGATTGTTTCACCTGATATCTTGATGTCCAGCACTTAAAAGAAGACGACTCAGGAACAAATCTGAGTAGCTTATTGTATAAACAGATGGAACTGGAAATTGCTGCCAGCTAATGTTCAGTTTTCTTGCAGAGAATGATGCAAAGTGATAACTGTACATTTTCAGGTGGTGAGGTAGTTAGTTCATAATGTTGTCATGATGGTGAGTGGTCAAGGGCCAATCTGGCTTCATTTCAGTGGAAGAACTATGAAAAGAAAGAAAAAAAACAGCAGGGTGACAACAAAGACTCTTGATTACACAAATTAAACTTCAGTTAATTAATAGTAGTAGTTAGTGAGGTCAGCTATGCCAAGGAGAAGTGAGATGTATTAGTGTTAGGAAGTCTGGAAAGACTTCAAATCGAAGATATCAGAATCCGTATCCAAAACAAGGGAAAAACTGTTCTAAGAAGGGGCTCCTGACACATTTGAAGGAATAAACACATCCGGAAAACATACCCAGAAAAACAGAAAACTTAAGAGGAATGGTAAAAAGTCTTTATGTTTTCATACAGAAATCTAGTGAAAAAGTTTCCAAGAACATATTATTTTCTTTAACAGCTTTTTCATACAAAAAAATAGAAATGTCCTGATGATATCTGGTGATGCCAGTGTTGGGAAGTATCAATAACAAAGAAGGACTGGGATATCATACTGAAAGGCCTGGTTGACTTTGAAGACTTCAATTCTGAATATGAGATAATATTCAACAAATAAACAGAAATCAGCTGAAGTGACAAAGGAGCATGGGAAGTAATGCACACTCGTTTTATCACATACTCCCTGCCACCCTGTTCTTAAGTTGTCAATATGAGAAACCCAGGACAAAAAAAAGCGACTGCATCCTGAGACTAAAAGGCAAGGCCACAAGTTGCATCAGGAGAGGTTCAGGTGGATATCAGGAAGAACTTCTTTTCCAAAAGAGTGGTGAGGCACTGGAATGGGCTGCCCAGGGAGGTGGTGGAGTCACCATACATGGAGGTGTTCAAGAAACGTTTAGATGTTTTATTAAAGGAGGTGGTTCAGTGGGGAAATGGTGGTGGTAGGTGGACAGTTGGACTAGATGATCTTGGAGGTCTTTTCCAACCTTGGTGATTCCATGATTCTCTGCTCATGAATTCTAATGAGATCTCTCTGGGAATAACTGGCACTGCTGGTCAACCATACTCAAGAATGCTTTATGGAGTGTAGGGTGACCATATCAAGAACCAACTGAAGGACCAGGGGAGAGGAGAAGATATCACAGTGAGCAGATGTCTACTCTAACCTCGAGATCCAAGAAGTGATACTCATCATACAGTGAGAGGGATAGCCACCATAGAAAGGGAAGATCTCTTTAAACTAAAAGACCGTGTTGTCTCATGGAAAAATGATCCTGACACAGCATTTACATTCTGATTCAGAAAGTCTCTCTGCCTGATAGAGGACTAGTTGTGTGTCATCTTAAAAGAGAAACGTGCAATTAAATGTATGAGTATCAATACAGAATTTCTATTTTATCACTATCTCCAAAGACCAGCAAAGCAAAATGGACTTAGGTTCTAAAGTAAAAACTAGGACTAGCAAAAGCTAAGTTAGCCCTCTGAGTTAAAAATAGATGATATTTTCTTCTCTTGGTCTCCATGCCAGTGCTATAGCACTAAGTGATGAACCAGGGCCAAAAACATCATCATTTTCATAAGACTATTGGCTGGAAAGCCTAGTTATCATTCTAAAATGAAAAAAAAAAAATGGTGAAGGGAAAGCAGGGATTGGCTTTTTCTGGAATATGCATCCTATTTAATACAAACATTTCTATATATATTCAGTCCAAAATTAGCAAAAGTGTGGCTCTTCATCACCACAGACCATTTAGGAAGCTTTCTCCATATGGAAAACCTCTTTGTCATACAAATATGCAATCTTCACATTTATAATTTGTTTTTATGAGAACAACTTTCCTTGCACAACAAGGAAATAAGAAAAAGCAGGTCTTAGAAATTTAATAGAACCATATTTTTATAAATACTTTTGCTCAGTCCATGACAGGATTTTGATTAGGTTTTTCTTCTTCACTTTGCGGTGATCATCTGCACTGTTATTGATGGGCTTTTTACTTCTTCATCACAAATGTCTGGAATACTTTTTCTAGGCAAACATGCGTATTCATGTATGAATGAGCCTATTTGCATGTGAATCAACATATTTATATACAAACACATTTTCTTATGCTGAAAGTGCTTACCCAGGTGATCTATATATGCACATGGTTGGAAACTGAATGTAAAAATAAAACTGAAGGTAAAGTGTGCTAGGCAGCCAATAAATCTAGCCTGTATATTTCTTTCCTTTCTAGACAGGCAGAACTCCAACTTCCCTTTTTTTCTTTAAAATAAACCATCAGGAGACTACATACTCAGTGAGATTCTTTTTTTATCCCTCTCTACGAAAGGCATGAGTTCTGAAAGATCTCAATATTCAAAATTCCAGTTAAAGCCATTAAAAACTGCAGGTGCTCAGCTCTCTTTAAAGACTGATCTTCTGAAGAATCTCTCACAAAAATTTGCATGCCTTTCTCCTAGCATTCACAAAGGTAACTGCATCTATTTGTTGTTACCACCATACCAACAAACCCTACAAATGCCACTTTGTCAGTTCTGTTAGCCAGAGTTTGGCTCTAAGTCTCTGTCCCAGTCAGTCTTCTCTCTTCCCAACAAACCGAGAGAAGTGGCGCATTAAGTCCCAAGATGAGGAAAGATACTCACTTACAGGGGTTAGACAATCCACTGTGAAAAGAGAAAATGTACTGTGAAAGAAAAATGCTCATATTATACATGAAGGGGGAGGGAAGAAGAAAAAAAGGAAAAAGTTCCACATAACAAATTTCCAAAAAATTAACTGAGTTTAGTAGTTCATGAATCTAACTCAAATACATTCATAAATACAAGTAATTCAACAACAGCTAAGAAAAAGATGCATAAAATGCAATACTTTACTAACTGAAGAAAATGTCAGCTTTATTTTAAAATACTTTGATCTATGTTTTAACTACATCTAATTTAAAAGCTTTCAGGTCCAAGTTAGAAAAATGCCACACATTTGGTTAGTCTACCATCTTTCTAAGATTGGCTTGGAAACTGGAGAAAGGGTAGCTTTCCCTTCAATCCACAGTTTCCCTTTCAAAGGGGAAAAAAAAAAAAAGAGAGAATTAATAATTAACTTAATGATAACTATAATCACTGGCTAAATGTAACTTCATAATAATTTCTTTTTTAAAACATAAAAGTGTCCAGTTCCTACGCCATCTGTTCAGCCCTCTGGTCATTCTCATTACTTCATCTCCTAGAGGAAAATCTCAGAGCTACCCAATATCCAGCAAAAATGGCAAACTTTTCCCATGTTGCCCAGTTCTAGGAGACCACTGGCGATGGAGGGTAGAACAGATAAATTTACTCCATACTCAGTCAACTTTGGCCCAGTTGCCATTTACTCAAAGAACCTTTGCAATACTGTGCAGAGTAATAGGTTTTAAATTACATATATTTGTGACCACACTAAGGCCTTTTGTATAAATGAGAATCATCTGATCTAAATCTCTGTAGTAGCTGCAGTGGAGCATTGGATTAGGTACATAAGTCTATTATTAGCCAGAAGTACTAAATGTACTCTTCTGAGAATTACAATTCCACAGCATTAATAGTGATCTTCTTCCTAAGAAAACATGAAGAAGAAAAGAAGGGTGTGCACTGTGTCATTTGCACATTGTTCATATCTGATTTTATAGCACCGTTTTCTCAAGACCTCCATGACTGAGCACAGATCTCATGTTCCCTTACACGGCCAATTGTCAGACTGTAACTTGTTTATTGCTTACTCACTCATCACTTTGTAAAGGAAAAAATCCTTATTCCTTTCATTTTTTGCAATCCCAGTGAAAACAAACAAACAAACAAAATGTGTAACAACATGATGTATTTGGCCTTCTTCTGTTAAAGTTAAATACAGCCTTTTCAATTTTCACTTCCAACAGAAGATATGTGACAAATGACATAGTAATTTTCTTATTCCTTCATGTTCATAAAACATTGATAATATGATTTTTACCTTCCCTTTGTTCTCAATTAAATGAAATGTTCCAATACAATTAATGTGTTCTTGCAATTTAGTTTTTCTTTAGAGGCTTCTCTTGTCTCTGATTAACAGCATTTTCTATCCATTCGGAGAACCCCCAACTGCTATTCAGAATGTTTCATTATGCCTGGCAGCTATCAATACAATTGTGAACCAATATCATTTTAATTGTTTCACTAATAACTTGTTTTAAATGATTCAACAGTCATCAGGAAAGATAAGTGCTCTTGTACCCTGCAGGCTTGTAGGGATGATGGTATGAGGCAATGTAACAGAGTGCTGTATCAGAATAATGAAACCGTATGCACAAGATAATGACAAAGCACTTGCATTGCTGTAAAGATAAATGAAAACAGTAGATCTTCTTTTCACTGTAATATAACATCCATTTCTATCTCCCATTTCAATCATTAGACTTTCCAAACAGATTGCTGCACAAATACACATATGCAACATGTCCCACAATAATAACTGCGTGCTCCCATCTATCTGGGCAGATGGTGAATGATGGAGTTAACGAGCTTTACAAATGCTCTTGTTAATTAACAAAAATTGTTACTTTCTCATTTGAGGGGGGCTTATAAATTAGACTTAATTACACTAGATAATTGCAACTGCCAGCTTCTGTGCAGCTCGCTCATGTTCTTTTCTTTCAATAGCAAATCAACAATTGCAACCCTTGCCTATTTGTGTAGATGAATTTAATAAGCAAACAGCCCTTTTATGTTAATGGTTTACTGGCATTCATGGGTTTGGCACGAGAAATGTGCTGGGGGAGGGTTTGCTAATGGCAGCACATAATCATATTAATTAAAATATAACTGCCATTTAAAGATTTGTAGTGTAGAATTAGAGCATGTTGGGAACTGAGAAAATCAAGCTAGAGTGCATATTAGCACCATTACTCTGTGCTCCCTGCACAGCAGTCAGCAACCTCATGTGTCATAAATGTAATTTATGAGTGCTGTTTTCTTTGAAATATGTGTTTTTAGTTCACTCATTAGAATGTAAAAATTTGCAATGTCTGCTTCAGAAGGTTCAAAATAAATTCACTTAGAGCTGAGAACCATGATCTGGTTTTAACAAATCCCTCAACAATGATTTTTTTTATTACTTGTATAATTTCTTATAGTAAAACCAAGCATCCAGTTCTTTGAAGATAGATTCCATGCTTTATTGCAAATGTAAGTCACACTATCACTATAAATTCTGCATTATTAGGCATTTTATAATTCAGTATCATTTTATGGGGTGCCTAATAACTACATCCCTTTTTTTCTGATTTGGCATTGGAAAAATTGGTGCAAAGACTTTACCACTTTATATTTGTTCATATGTAGAAAGGTAATGTCAAAAGCTTTTGAAAGCATTGTTTTTTTTCTACTTTCCCGGATCCCTTCATCAATTTACAGATTTTTTAAAAATCTAAATAATTTCTACTTATACAGCTTCCACAAAAATGCTGAGATATGTTTTCCTCATAGTGTAGTTACCTATTTGCAGGAATCCCTGGGAAAGCAACTTGGCCACAAAGTCCCTCTGAGAGAAAATGATCCCTGGAATTACAAGCATCTGACTGACAGCAGGCAAGAAATTGCAATCAAATGAATCCTGTAATTTCTAACAGCACAGAGGCAACGTGGTGTATTATTTACATACATATGTATTTATGCATGTATATATGAACTACAAAATGCGATACAAACATTTTGTATAGAGGTACACATATATATGTTTTGTATGTATTTCCATATATATTTTTTGTCTACAAAGCATATGCATTGCATTATCTTCAGCAACTCATCATGGTTGAAAAGTAAGTACTATATTGTGGCATAATTATTACACTGTTTATCCATATTTCAGAACAAGAACAGAGCTGAAATCCCAAAGATAATTTGATAGTAAATTGGTAATTGTCTTTTAATGTTTTTTTTTATTTTATTTTATTCTGTTTTCTTCATAAAAGGCAGATCTGAAAAGCAGTGCACCAAAGAAGAAATACCAATCCTGTTGGAGCCAAAGACAAAATCCAGTCATCTCAAGAAGGGTGCCTTTTCTCACAAATTAAGGAAATTCTCCACAAAATGGCAGTGTTGTGGTATCCACAGGATTTTTGGCCTCACAGGCTGACAGCACAGAATTGAAAGTGGCACTCCTGTCCGTTATTATTCCAAAAAGAATTGTCACTGGGGAATATTCCAGCATCCAGCAATCAGGGACTTCTGATACTTCAGCTGTTATGAGAAATATTGCTGTCTCTTCACAGATGACATTAGGTAGAATAATTTCATTTTCAGCCCCCCCAAAAATATGCACCCTAATATCTGTATCTTATCTGATGTAACTGACATGACTGTAATGGTTGTTTATAAGACTGACTCTAGATCTGACAACATATTACACTGTTTTGATATTGTCATTGCATGTTATCATACAGGGATGATGGACAATCACTGACGGATATTTGAGCAATTATAGCATACTTTATTGACAATTCTACACTGTGAGTATACATTAATTATGGTAGAGACTATATCATACCAGTGATATACTATTCAAAGCACAGCTGAAATAAAATCTTTATGAGCTAATATACTAAAGCGCAATAGTTAGGAGTAAAACTGGAGACTGCATTTCTTTGTATTCTTCTGTGGTGGTGACCATAAAAAGGACTGCAATTTTTACCGTCCACTACAAGTTCCTCTGTAAACTGAGGTGATTTCTCTATGTGGCCTACGCCTCAAAAGGACTCTTGGAAATTGTCTTTGCAGTATAAGTGAATGAAACTCTAGTGTAACATTAATTGCTTGAAAATTTATCTGTGAGAGAGAAGAAAGGTGAGGTCTAGATGTAGTACCTGAAGCCTCATCAATACGAATCTCCCAAAACACAACCACTCTGCACTTAAAGCAAGGATTTGGGCTTTTTTAGCTGACCAGAACCTCCTTTTTTCTCTGTTACAGTAATGATCTCCCCAGCAGTAGCTAAGGAAAGTTTCAAATCTCCTGATTTCTATTCCATATGACTTTTTGATAACAAAGGACCTGATTCAATATCCCATGAATATAATACAGGTGAGAGGCATCTCAGAAAATCAAAAAAAGCTTTGAATAGCTGACAGGATCAGTTCCTAAAGTTTCAGCAAAAAAATTCCAGCCAGAAGAATTGCACATAAGCTGGCTTGTTCTTATTTTCTTCTCATATAGTGTTTTGCCAAAAATAATAACTAGTCAAATTGAGTTTATGTGCAGGTCTCTGCTGAGGAACTATGGCATTAAAGAGGAGGAAAGTGCAGAATGTGGAAGAGAAACAGCTCATGCTCAGAAGAAAATGCAGGAAGCAGGGGCCACACTCCACAGCCGAGCTGTTATTCTTTCTTTGTTTAGCTATCTCTCTTTTCTCTGTCATGCTTCCCTTTTTTTTTTCCAGCTAGCAAGGATGGGCTTCTCCAATGGCCAGTATCTGACCTTCAGTTATGTGTTTTTATATATGCTGGCATCTTTGTGCAACCTGCACAAGTTTGCAGTGTCTTCGCTGCTGTCCCATGAGAAACACCTGGCTTCAGCAGGAGTTCTCATAGCACATTCTCCTAACAAGTTATTAAGAAATCTAGTAGGCCAGGATTAGAGTCTTCCATACTCACTGTAAGGTGGAGTTAGCAGAGCTGCGGCCTGACGCTGGCAATTACAACACTGCTTTTACTGGACTTTTGGGCAAGAAATCTATAACGTATACATTATTTTTTTCTAAAAGAAAATAAAAACATTATTTTTTTCTAAAAGAAAATAAAAACACACCAGCTGGTAAATTCATTTGTAGTGGAAAAATGCAAAATTCCTAGAAGCTGAAAATTAATTGACTGTTGAGTCTTGTGACAGCACTGTAATCCTGTAATTCAAGATGAGAGAGGCATTTGTTCTTTCCATGTGGTTTTTGTCATTTTTCGTACTAGTGAGGCACAAACTTATTTGGTCAGTTTGAGTAATTTCTCTGACCTAAAAACAGGTGAAATCCAATGACAAAAAGTTGTGTCATCACATGCTTCTATCAAGCTAAATGACATGCTAGTGATGTGGGAAGATGAACTGTAAAAGGCAAACATTCCCCATTTCTTCTATAATGAGTGTTGCTAGAAAAAGGGAGGTTCATTTTTTCAGAAGAAAAGGCATAAATCCATTATCTTGGTACTCGTTCTGTGTAACAATAGCTCCCTTCTTCTGTTACCATTTCTTTTCTCACGGGCAGCGCAGCTGGTTGAGGAAACCTACTGCTTCCTTGAAAGCAGGCCTACTGGCCTGCCTCAGACAAACAAAATACTGATCAATATCCACCTCTGCAGCATGAATACTGAAAGGACCATATCCAAAGCCACATCCTGCATACAGACAAGGTCTCAAGAAAACTCCTCTTAAGTGATTGCATAGCTGAAGCCACACAACAGGAGCAGGTGACTCAAGACTGACAGTACTTTAGCTAACCCCTCCAAGACTCTCTTTTATACCAACAGGTGCAGAAACCTCAGGTAATAACCATCACACCAGTTAGTCTTGCACACCAGTTTGTACTTAATGT
Source organism: Numida meleagris (assembly GCF_002078875.1). Lineage (NCBI taxonomy): Eukaryota > Metazoa > Chordata > Aves > Galliformes > Numididae > Numida > Numida meleagris. Next base: position 118,700,307 of record NC_034410.1, read on the forward strand.
AGGATATAATTTTCTGTCGATCATCTTTGATTTCCTAATTCCTTAATGAAATTGTAAGAGAATCAGGAATCAATCTTTAATCAATCTTTTTTTTCCTTTTTGTTGCCCAACTACAAATTAAAAAAAAGAATGGCAGTGATTACAAGAGAATAGCTTCAGATCTGCAAGCATGCCTTTACCTCTCTACATTTTTCTTATTTGGAAAGGTAGTCTTTTGTTTTGATTTCCTTTAAAGCCAAGATCCTTAGAGCTGTACTGGCTAATAACAATTGCAAAAGGCTTCCACTAAAGAAACCAAAACCCAGTTATGCACTCCATGAATAAACAGGAAAAATAATGCAGAAGTTCTTTAATCAACAGATCTCCAGACTGAAAAGGTTTCCTAGACAACCTCACAATTATGATGGTAGTTATAGTGGTAACATTCCTAAAGATCATCTTGGAATAATCAAATGTCAGCAAGAAGGCAAGAATGACACCTAACATAATTTCCCTAAATCCCTCCTTAGCTATAGGAGGGATTGTGCAGATGATTTCCAGACAAGCATATGTAACTGGACCCACCCAAAGTTACATGGTAGAAGAAAGAACTAAATATAAATAAACCAAAATCTAAGTATATAAAGATCAAACTACTGTCTCTTCTAACCAAATAACAGAAAAAAAAATAAACCAACCAAAAATAAAAAGGGTCAACAATAAGGATTTTTTTATCAGTGGCTAATTAACACCACTAAATTGCAGAGCATACTCAGTGCAAGTGAGAATTCATGCATATGGGAGGAATATTATGCAATAAATGTTTATATTAATATAACTGTGTAAGCAGGAATGTAATCGTATCTAACATGCGGCCAGTTTTAGTACAGACCACAATGGTGTTCTTCTGTTCTCCACTGATGAAATGTGAGAAACAAATCTAGAGTAAACGTTTCTTGAAGTTGTACTTCCTTTCCAGACATCTGTATGAATATTTATGCTACAGTTCCTGCTATTAAAAGTGTCCCTCATCCATGAGAGCTCTCTAAAAGTAAGTGATTCTACAAGTTTGGTGGGTCTCTTTTCATTTGATTAGAAAAAAACCCTCATGACTTTTAGCTTTATTTTTTGTATTATTTATCCTGTGCTACTCATGAAGTGTTTTCCAATTCAGCATCTTTTTTAAACTTTGCTTTATGTTACTTTTTCTCAAGAATAAAACATTACTATAAGGACAAAAGTGATCTCTATAAAGTCAAGAAACATTCAGTTACACATTCTTAATTGATTGTAAGCAGTTATTGTACAAATCAAGCAAAATCTAAACACACATTCATCAGTGACCTGGCTTACTTACATAATGAATAAATGAATACCAGTACTGAGTGCGATTCTACACGTATGCCTAATATTGCATATTTTTCTTCCCCCTTTTTAAAGATTGTTATAGGTAAATCTGTTGAATGACTAACAGTGCTGACTGTACCTGCAAATATCTATCCTTGCCTTCTTTCTTTCTTACCTTATAGTACATCTTCAAACTCTGTCCACATCCAGTAGGTTCTATACTTAAATGAATGCATCTTAATGTATAGCATTAATCATTACAAGACAGAATTGTTACTATGCTAACAGGCAACTCTTGGTTTTGTGTGGAGTGCATTGCCACCATCCAGAGTTTAGCTGGTGATGATTGCAATGTATGTAGCAGTAAGATTTGGACACACTCATCCACAGTCCCAGTAATTACCTGAAAAATTTGACAATGCATTGCTCACCTCTCCCATAAACCAGAAATTTGACAAAGTTCTCACATAAAATAGAAAACTGGTATATCTGTCCAGTTGCCATTATTTGCTTCCACACAACGTCATTAGATAGAAAATAGTACAAACTCAATATACTGTCCACAGGCTTGGCATATGTATGGAGTGAAAACTGCAAGCTGGAGGATGGCTCAAGCACTCCCACCTGCTCAGATGTAAGTCACAGGCAGTATTTATGCATCTGAACTATTTTGGTAAATTTAAACTAAGTCTTTTCATAAAAACTTACTAACATCACTCACCAAAGTAAAATGAGATGGGTATTTTAAGTCTCTCTCTGTGACACCCCGGTGTCTAACATCTCTTTTAAGCAGTGGCAAATGATATTACATTGAATGCTTTATTCACATTTCCTATTCTTTCACAGTGTATCAATATGTATCAGCAACGTGAAATGAAATAGGTGTATCCTGACGACTTGCCCATGGTGTCCTGACTGAAATGCTTAGTAAGCTTTCTCAAAGGAATTTCACAGTAGTTTTCATTTTCCTGGCACTTTGCCCACTGTACCATTGGGTACTGCAGAAAATGCAAATCAAATCTCAAAGCTGGCATTGAGACTGAAAAGTTTTAGATTAAATGAAAGATGCTGTAAAGCTGTGTGTAATATATAAATAATGGCTTATTTCTCTGTAGAAGACCTTAGAGAATAAACCAGTATTCCCCTGTTCATTGATGTCAGTTAAAGCAGTTCACATCAGGGCAGGAAAAGGCATGAAATTTCCTTGTGATAAAATTACATTGACAACATAAAAATCTGTTTTCCAGCAACAACTAAAACAGAGTTTATTTAAATAAGAAAATCGTAGATGTTTTCCATTTTACATTATTTATGTTCATTAACGACAACTAAAATAATAGGCGATAACAGTAATTCAATGAAGGAAAAATGTGTTTTATTTTCCTGTAATATCCATAAAACTGATAAGCTGTCTTCATTGCATCTTCTATTTTGAGCCACACTAATATGAAGCAATTAGGAAGAAATTAAATCAGTTTTTTGAAATACAGCTCTATACTTGGCCTTTACTACTCACTGAACAATTTGAAAGCTTCTTTTTTGTATAAAGAAGAGTTACTTTTCAATAACAGAATTATAAATAATATATAAGGCATTTCTTTTGATTCACCTGTTTACTAATCAGATAGATGCCCATAATATAGTGAATATTACTATCTTTAGATTTTCTATGCAAATTTCCTGATTCCGTTTTGATTTTCTAATTTTGGTTCTTGAAATCACTAATTTGAAGAAAAACTGAAAAGACTGTAACTTCAAGAAGAAGACTAATAAGAACAGACAAAAGAACAGTCTATAAAGTAGTGAATGAATGATACAGACAGAATATACTAATACCTTTTTATTGTCTCTGTCTCATTGCTCTTGAGAAAGGGTACGTTCAGATATAGTGAAATGTAGCAAATTCAAATCTAACACAGACAGATACTTTTCTACATCATGTACACAGGATATTACTTAGCCTAAAACTACAGCAAAATTTGAATGATAAAAATATAAAGTTTTAAAAATGAATATGTTAAGAAAAAAGAATTCTTGAAAAGATACAAAATTGAACTCCCAATGACCTCAAAAAATCTTAACAGTTCAGGCATTTTACTTTAGGATTGTTGTTTTCACGTTCCTCTGAGGCATCTAGAGCTACTGTCAAGCAGAAAATAACATGAGATGTAACTGCAACTTCCTTCTAAGGCCCAGCATATGTGGCTAACTTTTCTAACCAAACAAAGTCTAGAAAATCTGCAACCTGTATACCAGTAACTTGTGCTAATTATTTTAGGCTGCTGGGCTGAGGACAGAAACTAGCTCAGACATCATTTGCAGAGGCAAAAGACACACTGAGTGACACGTTCTGAAACTAGTGTGGCACTGACTTCTCTGGGAACCAATCACAGAAGACATGGCTATCTTATGATCTGCAGATTCATGATCTCATTAATTTTGTGACCTCCTTCTTCTTACTACAAAAAATCTACAAAGCCCAGGATTTCGCATAACATTAAAAAACAAAACAACAAAAAAATAATAAATTTAGTATGCAGGACAATAATAATTTTTTTAAAAAGTAATTAATTTTGTTAAATATTTGCCAATCAAGACCTTCACAGAATGAATTCCATCTCATAATATTTAGCAGATAACACTGAGGATTTCGTGTCAAGAGAAGTCTGGAGGCAATAAACAAGCAACCAAAACATTATTCATGCCACTGAAAATATTATTAGTATTATCAGGAGAAATATATTTTGAAGCAAAAACCTATTAGGTCTCTTATTCTTTGTTTTCATTAGGAAATAATTTGGAAAAAAATGAGGATTCAAATTTTTTTCATTTACTGCCCATTGCCTTTTATTTGTGCAGTTTGTTGGTTAGGAACCAAACGGAACTAGTAATAATGCTCAAATCAAATCATTTGAAATGCAAAACTCTAGTAAAGGCAGATCTCAGGCACATATCTCTGCTTCTACAACATCCCACAGTAAGTATTACCTGAGTGCAGCTATAGCTGGTAGGTATCTACTTCAACATAAGGACAAAATCAATGGATTAGAAGAAAAAAAAACACAACTGTGTTATACTTTCAAGCACAAAGAAGCATTGACGTACTTATGGAGCAATTAAAAAGCTGAAAAAAATGAGGTGTCTTGGCAGACTTAGCTTGAACAAATGAATTTACATTTGGGATTACACAACCACATTGTATGCTTTTATGGAAACATACTAGTTAACATAACAGCTGCCACATCACATGGGATTTATGTTGTCTGGAGACCCTTCTAAAAGTAGTTCAAATTAACAATATGCCCAAGAACATTTGTATATAAACTGACCCATTTTCTCAGGTTTTGAAATGTATTTTATAACATTTATTCCCTCATTTCCTTTGACTTAAAATTAATTGTTCTTAAAAGATGAAGAAGGTTAATAAAGGCTTGGCTTTGGGATCTGGGCCAAAGGACACTTGTGAATACATGAGATGATGGGAAACAGAACAAACTGCTACAGAAACCATTGGAAATAAGATACAGTCAAAGGAGGCTAGTGAGAAGAAAGTCATTTGAGCTGGAGCAAGGAAAGATATGTAGATTCTCTGGAACAGACCCCACATCACAATGCTGTCGATCACTAAGGAAGTGATTTGATGACATCTTTTTCTTTTCATGTATGTGTAATTTTGAGTGAGATTACCCTTGGCTGAAGAAACTAAGTTCAAAGACACTTCATCACTGCACATTCCTGGCCACATTCGGATTTTTTAGAGGCAAGCATTTTTCCACTGCCTTCCATGACTTCAGCTTTTTCAGTTCTCATGCAGGAAGGAAAAGTTAAAGAATGATGGAAAAATCTTCAGTTATACAAAAAATTCTGTCCTTATAACCAATAAATGATCTAGTGAAATACACCATAGGCTGCCATGTGTGTCAGAACATGCCCTGTTTTACTGACATTTCTTAGACTGGGAGGTGGGAAATATTTTTTGGCAAATTATCCATTTGGCATAAAACTTCATGTTCAGAACAACAAAAATGGTTGTGAATTTTGCCTAGAATCAAGGACTAATTTCAAATGAGACAACACTAATAAAATATTTCAGAAATGTTGAAACAATCACTTCCAGAATTAATTGCTGTGTATTTTCTAAGACAAAAATTTTGGACAGTTTAAATGAAAGATTTGCAATCACTGATTCTCTTCTTCACTTTGAATCCCCTTTTTCTTTGCTTTCCCTGCTCAAGTGGCCTAATCTGTAAATAGATTGAAATGTCTATCTACTTCTGTGGATCTGAAAATACACTATCTGCTACTTTCTCATGATGAAGCCTTCCCCAATTGGGCATATACATACTTGCGGAAGGTTATTCTCCATTGTTTCTGACCTCCACAGTAAATGCATGTAAACTAGGAAAGGTGTTCAATCCACAAAACTTATGTTGTTTTAGATGTTTGTTTCCTTGTGTTTTCTTATAGCACCCAGAAATACAAAGTACACTTCTGGTAAAATCTCAGATTTTAGCATTCGAGTTTGGCCAGTGAATCAAAATCTCAAATATTACCAAAAGTTTCACCAAAGGTACAAACTGGTGACGAGTCAGAAACAATACCACTTTTACAGATTTCTTCTCAACAGGTTCACCACTGCACCACTTGACAGTATCTGAATTCCCCAGAAATTTGAGTCCACAGAAAAAATAATAGCTTCTACACAATGCAGAAGAGCAGGCAGTAGACTTGTACAGGATGAGGAGACACTTAGAAAACTGAGAGTATATAATCTTAAAGTAATGTCTTTGTGTCACAGTTCTCTACATTATCTCATAGTTTATATTTTTTTAATATAAAAGACATTTCTGATTTCCTCACTATTGCAGTTTTAAGCCTCAGCTTATTTCAGTTTACGCATATTTATACCTATGTCATATTGTGTAGGACTAGATATTTTATTTCATTTTTTATGGATGTTTTAGCTTTCAGCATATGAGCTTCACCGATTATAGCTTTGACTATTAGCATTTTTTTTACTTATATCTTCTCTGAGGAATAATGTCTTTCCAGTCTGACCTAGGTACATTTTACTACACAAGCATGGAATTTCATTTACTCCTGAGAATCCTGATGACTCATTAACAGGGATATATCCTTAGGTCTCATTATAGTAGTTCTTAGTATAATTTGCAGACGATTAGATAAGTGTCTTTTTACTTCTCCGTCTTCCTTTACAGCACATGCAGTCTCACAGTGTGCCTGGAATGATTATAGCACATAGATATTTTAAATCATTTTTCCTTTCTTTGGACTCAGTCTTTTTTTATGTGCATCTATTCTCTCTTTCATTATTTTTTTCTTTTTAATTGTACATGGCTGGTTTTAGAGTGGGTAATCATTTCTCACTGTGGTGCCTTTAACTACTTTAGAAGTCTTTCTCTAATTCCTTTAATACTCAGAGAATCACAAACACTGCAGGATCCGCTAAGGTTTTAACAGTACAGTAAGTCTACTTATAGAAATAGCTCAGAAACAATGCATTTTCTGTGCACCAAATAAAAATATGCATACCACTCCACTATCCTTGATTTTGAGAGCTGTTTCTGATTACTGATTGAAAATTCCCTCTGTTCTTCATTAAAGGCTGAGATTCTTTTAAAATGCTTATTTACGGTGGCAGTCCTAAGGGGCAGGCTATGTATTTAACTGCCTACAGCTTCAAATCTCTTTCAACATGAGGCCAACTCTGTGTTAGGTAACTTGTTGGGTGAGTGGTGCCACATTCCTGATCTGCCTATGGGATAAAGTAGCCGCTGTACAACATGGCTCATTTGTTTCTAGACTATCATTAGCATTAATGAGCTTTGCATGTATACATCAAGGAAAGGAAAGGAGAATCATAGCTCCTTATATTTAATGTTTTGCTTTCAGAGGTCCTGTCTCTGGCTTAAGTTCATTGTTTTTGAGCCAAAGCCTACATGCCTGTGAAAAGCTTGAGTAAACAGGCCGTGTGCAGGGGATATGTGAGGGACTGAGAGATGCAAAACACTCTCCCTCCCCCAGACTCAGATGTGTCACTGCAGCTTATGTGATACAGCAGCAGCTCCCTCCTGGGGAATGGGTATCTAATAATTTTTTCCTTGACCCTGTCCCTTTGTCAAACACAGCCCTTTCTTGCAACCCCTATAAATCTGCTGTGATGACATATGCTATTGAGTATGGTGAATAAGCAGCAGAGATCTCCCTTTATGACCTTTCTTTTGCATAACACCACACTCCCCAACTAGCTGAACTGCTGTACTTAGGACCCTCTGCCCTCACAGAGAAGATTATGATAGTTTTGGAAGGAGAAAGCAAAAACCAAAGCATAAATAAGATGGATTCACTCAGAAGGCTATCTAATAACCAGCTGAAAATCTGAAACACCAGGGCACAATATCTAAAGTAACTGAGATATTTTTCATAACATGACTTGCAAAGAGCATACATTCAGAACTAGTGAATTCTGAATTCACACACTGAATTCTGCCCTACCAAGTATAAACTCACCTTCTGTTATCTTGATCACACCCCTTTATCTCTCCATGTCCCTTCTGTCCTCACTGAAAAAATAGAATAAATACTTATTCCAGCATCATTAGAAGAAGATGTCTAAGTGGAAAAGTGCTAATAAATAGCAAGCTGAATTTCTGACTTCTAAATTCCAGCTAGCTTTCTGTCTCAAGGGTCATTCAAACCCTACTCAGGGTCTTGTTCTTTCAATCACTATACAAGTGCTACATGGCCACTTCGCCATCTATTTCAAGACCCTGTTTAGTAAGTTCAGCAATCTCATTGCCCCTGTTTCTTTGCCAACTTGGTGGGATAAGCCCTGGAGGAGGCCAGTTGCCTGTAGGTCTGCAACTGTGGCACAGCAATACAGGCTCCAGTGTCTTTTTTCCTGTGAACCTGTACTGCAATGAGCAACTTTTACCAACTAAACATGCAATTGAAAAATAAAATCTTTTGTCGCCTATAGTGAGAATGACATGAGGCTTTAAGTAATTTAAAGCAAGGAGACAGGTGTTTGAGAGAACTCTTTGAAGAACTGTATGTAGATATAGGTGGAACAGAACAAGAAGAATAAATTCAAGAGGTTACAGGATTGTTCAGTTTGTGGAGGGCAGAAACATAGATAAAATCAACTCAGTATCCGGATACCTGCAGTTCACCTGCTTCTAGTACAGTTTTATGGCCTGGGAACCTGGAAGTTCTAGCAAATAAGTGGATAAAAGCTGGATATATTAATGCATCAGGACAGATTTTTATGTCATGGAGAATCAGCTAAAAAAAGACTAGAATTCATCCTGTATATCTTAGATTCTAGAGAGGGTTTCTGTTCTTAACAGACCCATTTTGCAAAAACTTAGTAAATGATGATGTGTGCAGCAGCTATGTAAGAAGTGACCATAGTCTGGCCCTGATGAGGCTGCCTGACATGGTGCTTATGGCTGGTTGGCACAAGCAAACTCAGCAGCATGATGTGTGGGCAGGGGAAGGAGTAGTTCTTCATGCTCTGGCCAGCACTCTGACCGTGCCTCTGATGGAATTGGAAGACTTGAAGTCACCCAGAAAGGTCCATCTCATTTTGCAGATGATTTGGAGATTGTCACTGTAGGACACAGCTGTTCATTTTGCGGTTATTCAGAAGCAGTGCATGAGAAAAGTTTCAGTTTCTCATTGGACTTCATTCAGATTAAGCACAGGTACTTATGTATCTGATAGTTCTGGGAAGAGCCCAGTCCATCACATGGCATAATAACTTGCTTTCAACCTCTTCCACTGAAGAAAGTCTGCTTTGTACTAATAATTAAACATGCATTGCACTGGGGACTTTGACAAGAGTCTCCTACATGTTTGTCCTAATAATAAAGCTACAGACTCAGTCAGAAAAACTATCATCTGCATGGCCCAAGACATTAGGGCACTCACAAGAGTTAATGGAAGAGCTCTGTTCAAGCTGTGTTCTAAATCTTACAGAGTAAAAAATTGTTTCCCAAGTCCTGTGTGAGTACCTGCCTGCATACCACTGACTTTCTAGCTTTGAGCAGAAATTTAAGCAGAGACCCAAAAAACCCTTCAGAACACAATGATGGCTGGATCAAGCATCTTTCTGTACAAGTGACAACTTTGACAAGCCAGCACATTTGCAGGAGGAAAAAAAATCTTGATAGCCTTAATTGGAAACTCTGGCCCAGGCTGTGAATCTCTGCTCTGGTATGCAATTATAATGGGTAGCACTCAACACAAAATCTAAACCAAAACTGAAAACATTCTGTGTCTTCTCAAATTCTGCAGCTTGAATTAAATTATTAGAGCCTGCTGTAAAACAATAATGATTTCTACTGTCAGAAACAATGTTTCAAGCAGATGCGAACCACACAAAGCATATGTGGAAAACGTGTGATCCACACACTAAGGTCACAGGAGCCATTTAGACGCCACATGTAAAATATGCGAAACACATGTGGAGGCATGATGCAAATTCGCATTTTGTTTGTCCTTTGGCAAGTATCAAGAGCAAAGGCTAAAAGAACTAAATCTCTCTGAGGCAAGTTTTGTGCCTGTGAAACTTTCAATCTTTATAAAAGATTAACTTTTTAAAAAAATTCCTGCAGGGCAGTCTTCTTAACCCCTCAAATTATCCATCGCTAATGCTGCCTGATATGTCCTTAGTGATGGAAAATTCTTGTTACCCTCTTTCTTAACACCTACCAAAGCAAAAGGTTAACAGCTCTCTGCTGTCTTTTGTTACACAGCTAATCCTCGGGTAGTAATGCTGCTCTTACCCAGTGGGCTTGCCTTGGTTTATCTGAGCACTCGGGGCACAAAGCAGAAGAAAAATCTTGCTGAAGGGAGCCTGCAGTGTTACAAGTTGTTCACAGATGACACTTGGTTGATGGTGATCCTAATGCTGAGGATTTGGCTCTGGGTGCAGCTCCTCTCACCTAAATTCAGCCTCTTTAGAGTTGGGATTAAGCCAGTTGTCTAGACCTCTTCACTGTTAATGGAGAAGCGTTTGCAAACTCCATTTATTATAGTGTGCAATGAATCCTCTCTAGAGAGGTTTTGTTGACTATATATAGGGTCAAAAAGCTATTTAGGAGTTGAATCTTAACTCCTAGATGGCCAAATTAAGATGGTGACAAGCACTGGATACACTGCTTACTGGTGCATCAGCACCCTTCTCCTCTACAGAACTGCAAAGAAACCCAGGCTTTGTTTCAAAGCGTGGCCCCATCACACAGGATCTCCTTGCAACCTCTTTGAGAGTATTCTGATGCACCTTGTGCTTGCTATAGGGAAAGCCTTACCATTATGCTTGGAGCAATCAGGTCCTGAGAAGGTTTTTATCCGAAGTAAGTAAGTTCTGGCTTTTCATACCCATTTTCTCTCCTCTCTGTCCCTAGAAATCCTGTGCTGTGGGAAACTGAAAGGTCTCCACCCTCCTCATCTTCTTAGTCACTTTTTCATCACCTCAGCTGCACCACATGTGAGCTTGATAAAGCCAAAATTCATGTAGCTGAGAAAAGTAAGCTCTGTCTTGAAACGCCTCTTTATGCAATGACACCAGTGGAGTGACTCATGAGAATAAAGATTTTACACGGGAGAAAGTACAGATTCTGGACAATTGCTTTCACTGCGACTTTTTAAAAGAATCAGAAAGGTAGAAGAAAAATGTTGAGGGGATAATATGTCTATTCCTTTACTAAATGAAGACAATGGCAAATTCCCCTTTGACTTTAATATAAGAAATATTTTGTTCCATGAAAAAAAATACAACATATTTACAAACATTTTAAATTAAAGAATAACACTGATTTCATACAGACTTACAGGCATCCACTGCTATCTGTCTCTCTCTGTTGCATGTCTTATAATGCCATACTTTATGAAAAAAATGTTTATGAAATATTCATGGCAAAACAAATAACGTCCATAAAGAATCAATTATGAAGTCAATTTTATTTTTATAATTTTTAATACACATATCTGAGGTGCAGAGAGAAAAAATAACTAACCCCTCAGCAAACCATTATAAGCTAGATAAGGTTTTACAATACAAGATACAGCACCCATAATGCTTGAAGGATGATGTCATGTCTTAATTATGTTAGCATTTAGTGGATATACATCAGCTCCACATCTTCAGATATTCAGAATTTACTGTGCCCTTTCTTTGACCCTGACTTTTTTTTTAGACAACTGTAGTAGGGAGAACATATTCAAAGCAGATTTTCTTTCCAACATTCACAAAGAGACTTCAGACAACAGGGTTTGAAGTGAGCTCTGGTTTAGGTGGTTTTTTTCCATCTCCACTGCATGCTAAGAGTTTAGAATCAGAAGGGGCTGATGATTTTCAGTTCTCTTCAAGGATCTGATCCCACACCATCAAAAGCTTCACTGTCAGTGTTTTCTGTGGGTCTTGAGGGTGCTCAATCCACCAGATACGTATTCAGCATATGGAAGGTACAAATTTGGAGGACTGAAAGCTGAAGATTTTTTTTGTCCATGATGGCAATCCTGCTGACTTCGCAGGGCTATTTCATACACTCTTATTATTATCAGGTTAAACAACAATGTAACACATTCAGATTGCAGGTTTGTTCTTTTCTAGTAAGAAATAACTCCTTCAGTTCTGCAGCATGTTGCCAACGTGCATAAGCACATGCCAAGACGAAGCCACTTCAGAACCAATCTTTTCTTTGCAAATAAGGAGTTTATATATTTAGTCACTTTCGCCAGGCATTATAAAAGTGCACTCTCTGAGATCATCTCACTTAAAAAAAGTTTTTTCTTAAGACCAGGATTATATGAGAGAACAAGCATAGGAAAGACCCTTGTGAAAATCATCAATATTTACTCTCAAGTCTTATTTTTTAAGAGCTTGGCTAAAAGCTCATACAATTAGTCAACTCTTGTGTTCAGAGAGATTAATGAAATTTGGACAAGGGGCAAATGTGCATGAACGTCTTCCAGCAATTATATATTTCAGTTTTTGCTTAATAGAAACAGCTTTTCTTTCAAGAAATGCTAAAAAAAGGACATATATAAAATGGAAGCACAGTGATCCATTGTTCTTAAACAGCTTTTCTCAAAGTGCTATCACAACTTGTCTACCAGACACATTCTCTGTCTTTGGATGCAATGTCAGTTAACATACATACCCTGATACACAACCACTGTAGCTGCAGAAATTATGCCTTTTAATTCAACTGAATCATAGCATCCGCTTCCTCAGGATTTGCCCCATAAGAGTTTTCCCAGAGCCACACTCCATGGTCTTTTATTGTAAGGATTTGCACCCACCATTCACAGAAGGCAAAGGAAAATCTGGAGGGGGAGGTTCTATCTTCACATGTCACAGATGCCAAAAGATGGTAGAAGGACAGAAGCTGTTTTCTTGGCAGACATTCTGACTCCCTGTATGCCCCCCATTCCATCCACTTTCCATTAAGTTTTGCTGGGCAATAACATATGCTTTGGATCCATGTCCACCATAGACATGGAGAAGGAAAACATGCATATAAAATGAACTGAGGTGAAGAAGGGGGAAAAAAGAATATATTCGTATTGCAATTCTTTATCCCATGTCTATAGACCCACCTCTAAGCTTGGATCTGAGAGACAAGAGTGCAAACAAATGTGCTTCCATTTTCTCTTTATTCTTATTTTTTAACCATACCCTGTTCCAACTACAATTTTAATAAGAGTAGTCTCTCTGTATTTCCAGATAGGTTTGTTTTGTATCCATAGAGAAGAGAGAGGAAAAAAAAAAAAAACAACCCTGAAGAAAAGACTCAAAAGTGATTAACTCCGTGATAATGAAGTCCAGTTTTCTATGAAGTACACGTCACGGAGTGAATTGCTGCTTGCTTTGATTTGTGCTTGAAATGTGAGACATACTGATTCCCAGATGGCTGTTTCATTGTGCAGAAAAGCACAGAAACACATACATTTCAGTTAACTTGCATATCTTTTCATTTATTCATGTAATTGTGATATATATTCCATATTCCAAAATGAACCAGATGGTGAGGGGAGGGCTTACAGTGCAGTCACATTCCCATTCAATAACCTTGGCTGTCTGCGGCAAACCCTTCACTATGCCAGGTGTCAACATTTGGCCACTAAGATTTTACTCTCTGGAACACACTGGGTGAAAGAATTCACAATCTCACATATTCCCTTCTTGATATGCATAGTAAATGCTCTGTAATGCTAATAAGAGCTGCAGGTACACATCAAGGGTGAAATGTGTACTCCTAAGATCACCAGCATCTGATGTTGCCACGATAAGATTTCACCATGACATGTTGAAAAGCATTCCTAATAAATAAAGCTTTGCGTAGGGAACGCTGGAAGTAACATTTTCAGCAAAGTTCATGGGAATTCAGCCTGCACTCCCGTCTAACAATAATGGGAGTGGTGTGTGTAATTCCACCCACAGAGCCGGATTAACTAAAAGGATTTATTTTTCAAGCAGTGAAACTGCTAAATTCTGGTACCAGCAGCAGGACTGTCTGCCAGTATCCTGTAAGCCTTTATTTCCCTAAGGCCCGTACCATATGACATGTTTGGATGATGTTTAAACCTTCCCCTTGTGTATGTTCATCTTGTGTATTTTTATTGTACTTTTAATTATCTGCACATATATATTAATTCCAGAAAGTACAAACAGGCTCCACTGTCATTTCTCCACCACACTTTATATTATAACATCACTCATGAATGCTAGTTACAAGTTTCCAGGCAGACATGCGGTTGATCTAAATTTGTGGGACAACAACATTCAGATATCTGCTTTCAATTTGTGTGCATGTTTCTCCCTGTTATTTTCTTTTTATGGTAGTATTAATTGTTACCAGCAGTCTGTATGAAATGACTGAGGAACCAAACTGGAATGCAGCAGATCAGAAATGGCTGATTCGCTTGCTGTTAAGTGAAATGCACTCAGTTGGCTTATTAGCTATCTTGAGTATCCCCATGAATGCCAGAGATTTCAGTTTTGGACATAAAAGTCAAAAATTTTGACATACTGGCAAATTCAGATGCCCAGTGTCTTCTCTTATCTGCTTGGAACTATGTATATATGTATAATTTCCAGAAGTCTGTACTTTTTTGAATTACTATGTCCAGATTACTAAGGACTAAACATTGTGTTAAAAGAAAGAATGAGTGGCTTTATCCATTTGGCTGGCTATCAAATTGTATCTATTCCATAAATGGCCTGATCCAGTACCCAATGAAGTCAGTAAGAGCCTTTTTGTTTACTCCAGTGGGCACTGGTTTGGGCACTAGTCGTAGTATTACAACACCAAAGGGACGAGGAATTGTAAGTGTTCATTATCCAGCACTGCCCATCTCTCTCTCTGAAGAATACACACAAGGAATCGGGTCTATAATCAGGTGCCTGAAGGGCTACACATTTTCATACATGTTAATCTCTACAAGTAATCTACTAAAAAGTAATCTTGTGATTAAGCAGGAGTATAGGTCAGTGCATAAGCATGGATAATAAACAGAGAAATTTTTCTTAAAATCTCTGCTCTTTCAGTGTACCACTAGCCCTCATTTTGTATGGGTTCCAGAAGGTGCAAGTCACTTTAAGATTTGATTCCAATCAATTTTAAAGAGGTGCAGGTCATCCAAGGTATAGATTATGCAGTCAGAAATGCTTGCTGCCTTCTTGAATATATGCCTAAATCTCCCTTCAAGGTAACTGAAGGAATCCTGACTAAGGCCCAGGGCTGCAAGAGTCAAGGATGAGTTGCGGTCAGCATTTCAAGCAGCAGCCTTGAAATATGAGTCTTTCCCTTTCACTAGGATTCTTTAGGTAAAACCACAGTAAGAAGCAGGGAGCACAAAGTCAGGACTACCCATTGCAGACTTTTATCCTTTTGCCTGTTTGGATTACACGCCTGTCTCTGGTCCAGTTTAAGGTATGTTGTTTGGACTTATCTTACAACAGGATCTCATCATTAAGGTTTACCTTTGTTGCATGCCACAAGATTGCTGCTCTGTCAAGTCCATTTGTCTCCCAAGGAAGGAAACACAACATGAAACTGAAAAAATCATCTCATGTTACATACCTCAATAAAAGTAGGAGCCTATGTTTCCTGTATAACTACTGCAGAAGGTGTCAGTAGTTATAGACCTTAAATCTTACCTTTCTACAATGACTGTAGGAGGCAGCTAAAGCATGAACTAGCTAGACAACACAAATGTCCAATATTTAGCATTAAAAATAATTCCTTCAACAGTATCATTCCAGAAACATTGTTAATCGCTGGTCATATGAAAAATGTAGATTAGGATGCAGAGTCACGTTGCTCCCGTGGCAATGACTGCCCAGACCACCAGATCCTCCTTTGGCACATGTTGCAAATGCAGGTTTCCCATTAGCATGACTTCAGCACAAACAACGTGTGTTTGTGCTGTATCACTCTAGATAACAAAGGCAGACCATGATTTTTGTCAGCATACTCTCCTGAACCAACTCAGAATGAGTAGGCCAGGCAACCAATTAACTGAGAACTTTCATAGGAAACTCAATATTTGAAAGGAAAACAGAATTCACTCATTTTGTAAGTAAGGGAAAGTGTTACTGTAATAAAGACAGTTCTACAGTCAGGACCACAGGTAAATTAAAGCAGTAGATATAAAGATTATTTCTGAAAGACACAAATTCAAATTCAAGTCTTCTGTGTAACTTAGAATAGTGTTCATTTAGCACGGCTTTGGTCTGAGTGCATCGCAAACTCACATCAATGCATATCCTCTCTTCATATCTATGCACAGAGTCTAAATGCTGCAAATATATGCATCCAGGACAGAGCTCGATCACTTTCTCTCTTAAATGACTGACAGTCTGATTGCATACAGGCAGCAGCCAGATAACACTCTGGTAAGGGGCCATATGTTGCTAGGAGACAGGGCCTAATGGCACTGGGACGTATACGTAGGGGAGGTGATGGAGCTGGGGATCAGGGCAGAGAATATAAAAACAGGAAGCTCATCTTGTTTTTATCTCTGTAACATAACCAAGGTCTCCTTTCTTTCACGCTCATACAGCAGGAAGATGTATCTTCTCTGCAAAGGATGTTGTTCCCCACATTCAAACAGCCAAGAGAAAGCTCATGGCACCAAAAGTTCACAGTCTATGTGAGAAAGTAAATGCAGACTAAGGGATGAGAAAAAAAAATTGACTTGTTTGTTTGTTTGTCTTTTAAAATACATTTAATAACTGTAGGTAGCCATCGAGTCTTATGTTCAGCTTAATTTGAGGCAGAAGCCTTTCCAAGGAGATGAATGTGGTGGTGTTAAGCATGAAAGATGGCTGCTGCTGTTAGTGGTTGTGTTAGTGCCCTGTTTGACAGATGGACAAGCTGACCCAAAAAAACGGAAAGAAAGAAGAAAGGAATCATGATGGATGCAGGACTTAATTATCAGTGAGTCAAAAGACTCTGGTGATTGAGGAAGAAGGAGTATTTGTGAAACGCAGATGTACAGTAATGGTTGTTTAATTATTGCTATTACCATTTTAGACAAGGGCAACAAAGTCCTGTGTAGGAAGTAACACAAAACAAGGAGAACATAATACAGAAAATTAGAGGTGAAATGAAACATTCAGAGAATGAAATATATACTGATTTTTTAATATTTTTTTAATGAGATGGGGTAGAGAAAAAGGAAATAGTCATCTCTTCAGGTTCTATCTTTAAAAGGACCCATGTTTCATTTCTATCAGAAATGTATAGATAAGAACTTAAATAAATAAATAAATAAATAAATATTCTCTGCTAATAGTACTGAAAACTCAGCACTCCATCTTTGGCATTTTTTATTCTAAACAGAACAATCAGTAAAAATAATAATGCAGAGAACTGTATTTGTTAACCAGCCCATACATGTGTTTTTGACCAGTGACTTTGGTTTGTGGATCAATTTAGATAGGGATGATGTAGTGTTGCTTTAAAAATGCAGACAGCAAAACTTAGGAGAGCAAGAAAACTGTATCTGTCTAGATAATAAAACCAGGCTCATATTACACGCCATGTGGAAGATAACTGTCTACATTCCAACATAAGCCTCTGAAAGGAAAAAGACCTTTTATTTTGTAAAAATACGTTTGATAGAAGTACTGTAAAGCAAACATCAACAGAGGATCTTGTAGCTTGAAAAGGAGAATCATGAATATTAATTCAGGAAATCAACACAAGAGATGTACAGAGCACACTGTTTATTAAATAAAAAAAAAGAAAAGAAAAAGAAAAAGAAGAGAAAGAAAAAGGAAAGGTGATAAGCCACTGAAGTGCCAGAAAGAGACAGAGCAAAGGCAACAATAATGACATGATTCAGGTATGTAAATGAAAACACTGCTGGCAAGAAAAGTAAAGAGAAGCTGTTAAAAGTAGCCTCTTTCAGTACTTTCTACTGGTACTGGGCCTTTTGCAATGTGCCACTTTAGAAAAACTGAGATCATAGCAGATCTCTGAATGTAGATCAGGTTTTATCAAAGCCTTATGCTTTGTCTGTATGTTGAACAGAGAGTCGTATTTTAACAAATGCAGAAATAATGAGGGTTTCAGATTTCCAGCGTAAGCACAAAAAGATACACTCCACTCTAATATTTCAAAGCATTCAAGTTCACAACCGAAGCAGCACCGAGGACACTCAAAATTCCAACACACAGTCATCAGGATTTCTGAAAGTAGGAAATGTCAGTCACATATCTTTCCTCTTCTCCTTCCACAGCAAAAGGAAAAAAATTCTGTAGAAATTTAAAATTGGTCTGTAGGAATTATGCATAATTCCTGATATATTCTAGGTATGAACTGGTACTTTAAAACGAACAAAAGAAAGCCCTTCCATCTATTTTAAACCACACTAAGTCCTTACTTATACTTCTGTATGGCTTGGATTATATTATTTTACCAGAGACCAATATACCTGTTCTAAAAAACACACATTTTAGAAA
Source organism: Numida meleagris (assembly GCF_002078875.1). NCBI lineage: Eukaryota > Metazoa > Chordata > Aves > Galliformes > Numididae > Numida > Numida meleagris. The sequence continues at coordinate 118,718,635 of NC_034410.1, forward strand.
TGTTTGCATGATATTTCAATATAAAGCCTAGCATTACGTTAGCTCAAATAAGTTGTTTGTTTATTTTTTTTTCCTCTTCTTCTTTCCATGGATATCCAGTCGCAATTTAAAGTACCAAGTGGACAAATTTAATCTCTTTAAATTTCCTCAAAGCTTTTTTTTCTGTTTTGACAATGATTTTCCTCCTCATATAATTTTAATAGTTGCAGATACTTTGGCAATGGCATTCTTATCTCCCGCAGAGTCGGGACTTTTATCTCTGCCCAAACTATCAAAATACTCATCATACTGTCTCTTGTCATGACTTGACGTCTTTAGTTTCAGAGTCTTAAAAGTCTCAGAAATGTTCCAGATTTCTCTCTCCAGATTTTCTGTTAACTTATTGCTATATGTATTCCACATATAGAAAGAACATTTGTTCAAAATGGAAGCTTACAATACAGTGGAGAAGCTAGTCCATCAGCCAGTCCCTCAAGAAAGATGTTTATATTCCACAAATGGATGAGGACATCTAGCTTAAACTTTGCTAGCATCAAGAAAACACCTCAGAAAAATGCACATCTCAAATTTTCTTACGGTCCCTTGGAATCATCTTTCCCTCATTCTGCCTTGTCTCCTCTGCAAATAATTCAATTTCCAATAACCATTTTTTACAAGGATTTTTTAAACTGGTATGCTTCCTGAAGTTACAGTTGACTTGCACTGAAAATCTCTGTCCACAGTAATTTGTACACTGAAAATATGTAAAAGAAAAGCTTTATATCCAGAGCTCTGCTAAAACTATGACTACATAAAAATTAAATTGGCTGCTTGCTGATGATGACCTATAACAGATCTAATCACTCTGTTCTTTAAGAGGTTTTTATTATTCTTTTAGTTGTCATTTTGCACATAGAATCATAAACAATGTGCTCTAACCGAACACTGAAATAAAAAACATTTCACGAAAGTGCTGTGAGTGTGAATTACTGTGATTTTTTATTACTATTTATTTTTCCGTGTCTTGAAAGTTCACACTTCGGTAATTTTTTCATAACTGATATTGGAAAAAAATGAATTCACTTCTAAACAATATTTCAGTAACACTATCTATATATTTGGTATAAATGGTCAATTTTCACCATACTGAACTGAAAGACAAAAAGAGCTGGCCATGAGATACTATCCAGCCCAGGGAACTGATACTGGCAGGCTAGCCAGGAAGATTCACATATGAACAAAAAATTTCTTGCTGGCAGTATTTTGGGTACTTACCTCTTAAGAAGAGGCTTTGGGAGAAGATACTGTAATGATCCAACAGTGCAATTCAGGACAGAATTAAAGGAGTAAAACGTCTTAGAAAGTTATTTTTTAATTCTAGCTTTCTTTTTTCTTGAGATTTGCACCACTGTGCTCTACCTAGATAAAGTTTGACAATATTATTTTGTCAGAGGGTGATCTTAAGCCATGGAACGATGCAGCCATGAGGAAAGGCACATAGAAATTCAGAAAAAGTATTGCATAGAACTAGAATTCTGCCTGTGCATGTGGACAGAATTGGTGCTCAAAATGTTTGGGTGTTTTTCTAGTCAAAATAAGGAAATAGTCATACAATTGTTTAAGTAACAGTACCTTCTCATGTGGAATACAGTGCATGGTTCTAATAACCCATGTTAAGAAAAGATTAATTTAAATTGTTACATCTAGACACAGCAGGAGCTGCAGTGATTGGGGGAGTAGGGATCCTATTTTATAAGCTATGTTTACTTGGGAGTGCAAGGTGTTGGTTTTTTTCCACAGTGTTAAATATATATATATATATACTGGCAACAGTTCTGTACAGCAGATCAGACTTTGAGGAGAGTGTCTTACTTGCATGAATTAGAATGAAACCTACTAGCGGATGGGAGAAATGGCAAATAGCTATAAGGAAGGGATATGAGTGCATTCTATAAACAGACCAAGAGGATAAATGTCAAAGAGTAAAATGAACTGTTTAAGATAAAGGAATACACTGATGCTAGAAGATACTCATACAAATTGCCTCTGAATGAAAGAAAGGCACCAAAATGACTAGTACAACAAGGCATTGATCTCCCTGAGCAACGGGGACCCTTGCAATCTTGCATCCTGTGTTTTACATCATGCCAAAAAGATGTGGCAACATTTCAAAATGTTCTAATTCTGGCTTTCAAATCATGCTTTATCTCGGTAAATATTAAAAAGAAAAAGAAAAAAAAAATCCATAAACCAGACATTTGCTAGTGGTTTGCCCAGCCAAGATGTCATTCCATTTCTTTGTCAGTATCTTATTTCTCCTTTTAATGTTATCCAGCAAAAGTATGAGCAGTGGTTATAGAGTTTGATTAACCACTTAAAACAGAGAAAAGAACTTTATTGGGATAATATTTTCTTTTCCATGTGTTGAGTACTCCATAACACAGACATCCAGTTGTCACTCATCATAAATCTACAAATGCAACTACTATACTGCACGCACACACTTGAGGTTACAGTAATAAATTAAACTTTTATTGGTGCATCTATTTTCCCACCGAGCGAAACAATTACAAAGCAAATTGAGAACTGCCAGGATACCACTTGAGCATTAACTTGGTAGCTGCCTCCCACTGTGCTGGCACTGTTTTTACTCTTCTTCCAACTCAATAGCCTTGCAGCAACAAAGTCAACAGCTGTGGCCAAAGGCAGTCAAGTTTGGCAGTTGCAGTACCCAGATGACAACCTCTAGTATATCTCTTTCCTATAGCAGCAGCAACGTCTGGATTTATTGACAGCTCAAGGGTTTCTCTCTTGGCTGGATTCCTCCCTAGCAGCTGTGGATCTGCCTCTATTGCTATCCCGAGGTTGGGCTGTGGTGAGAATGACAGAGTTCCCTTGTCTTGATGTGATTACAAGATTTCTTACTGTGTACCTGTAATCAGTCTCTCCCTCCAGTCATATTATAACAAGTCAAAAAAAAAAATTTCTATTTAATTGCCATTTTTTCCAAAATGGTCAGTTCTTCATCCTTCAGAGACACTGCCCATTTAAGTCACCTCTGATTACAAAAATAATTTCAAATCCCCTTATAAACTATTTCAGTCTGGATTATACATATACATATATACATATATACACAGTTATGTATTTTTGCATTGTTTCTGGCTTTAAATGCAATTTCTCTTTAGAAAAAGAAAAGTATATACTATCCTAAACTCAAAAGCTGTGCTTTCTGACACAGATGAATACTATAACTAAGTAACCATGCAGGAGCTGGAGTGAATTTTATTTTAAAGGTGATGGTTACCAGTTCCTGGATTATAAAATAACAATGACATATAGGAAGGGATGTGGAATAAGAAGGGATTGTATCAGTACCTTCTTGCACAGGTGCTATTACACAGAGAAGGGGGAACATTACATGGTGCATTTGTAATTTGGGCTGAAGGCTGCAGTATCCTTTCAGAACAACTTCTCACTCCCAGCCCAATCTCTTATGATAGATTTGTGTAAAGTGGAGAGAGGTGTATGAGGCACCTCTGTAGGTAAGGGAGAAGTAGAAAAGAGGAATTCAAAAGGAAAGACAAGGAAAACCTCAAGAGAAAGAGGAAGAGTGACAGGAAATTAAGAGTAAGTTGGCTTTCCAGGATGGGCAGAACACATTTTGAAAGAAAAACAAGACAAAACTAAGAAAACAAACAAACACAACCCTAGGTAGGTGCAAATACACACAAAAAGCAAAACAAGATACGTCAAATCTTAGTATTTATCTTTTCAAAGTGTCATGTGGGGATTTAGCTGAGAATCTTATTGTGCCAACCAGTCTGGTCCCAAACCCCTGCTATAACCTTTAGAAATTTAGAGATAAAATGCCTCAGTATGTGTAAGCACTGAGAACTTACAGGACTCTCCTACCCCTGCAAACAAGTACCTAGTAATAATCTGAAGAACCCAGCAATATAGTTGTGACCTCAAATGCCGTGTTAAACGAGGAACTTTCCTGCCCGTTTGCTATAATTCTCTCACACAGGGTTCATGCTTCTTTTAGAAATATCTGATCGCTACGTGAAAGCTAGAGGCAGGAAAGCCAGACAAAACTCTGAGGCTTACTAAAGCTGTAAATCTAGAGTTAGAATTCTACACAAAATATAAATTATTAGCACTACCGTGAATCATATCTCATAACATAAATTAATAATATATTACACAGTGAAATGCTAAGTGCAATTTTTAATACTATATGACAGATTTTCTAATTTATGATCTGTCTATTAAATTTAAAAGTCCTTCCATTTCTTTCTTCTCTACCATATATTAAAGTCTCCGTTTGTTTGAGTCTCCTAATCCTTCATTTATTAACAATATCACTCCTTCTCTTTTTCTATTATTGCTTTCAGGTTCCTTCCTTTCCTTCTTTCCTTTATTTTCCTTCAACTTTCCAAATCTCTTGAGATTCTATTTTCATGATAATAATATGTAAGAATTAGGCCCAAATGTTTTCTCTCTTTCTCCATATGTACAAGGACTGCTTTGAAAATAATGCCTCCTATGTTATTATGTTGGCCCGTAATGTCAGAGGTGGATGTTGGTGGTATGGCAATAGAGGTTGAACCTTCCCACCAGTATTCCATTACATTTTGTTGCCATGTGACAGATGGCAGCAGAGGGGCAGTCTGACATGGAAATGTATAGGAAGCAAATGTGTGTCACTGAATTCCTCCATGTGGAAAAACATAGCACCCATTGACATTCATTGACATTTGCTGAACAGTAATGGAGACCAAACAGTGGATGTGAACACAGAGAGGCAGTGGGTGCTCTGTTTCAGCAGTGGTGAAAGCAACAGTGGGTCACCTCTGTTGGTGCAGATTTTTCTAGCACAGTATGAAGGCTCTTGTTCATCATTGGTGAAAATGCATAGCCAATGGCGGTGACTATGATGAAAAATAGTGTTTCGTAGCTGAGAATTTGATCTATCAAATAGCACTATTGTGCTCATTGTATCTGTTGTAGTTTCCATGGAAATAAATAAGAGGCATTACTTTTGGAGCAACCTACATGTGTAAGATTCTACACAAATATATTAAGCTCACATATGCCACTCTTAGAGTGATACATAGATAGTATGAAATAATCAGCAAATATCACCTGTAGTAGGAAAAATAAGGTATATTTTTCTCTTTAGATTTTTCTCCTATACTGTCTTTTCTACCTAGTAATTAGTATCATGTGGAATCCAGATTCAGATAATCCTCAGTAGAAGTGTTGCTGCCTGCCAGAAACTTACTATACAAACATTTATGTATGTATGTATATTGATCAAAATTTCCTGGATCTCTGCTAAATTTAAAACCAGGACAAAAAGCACAAGGCTAGCATTAAAATAAAAATAATAAAAAAGAAAGAAAGAAAGAAGTTACTTTCCTTGTAATTATATTTCCTTTGTGGAAATGTAAATTCCCATAATCAAAACTGTATATAATTGCCAGTTAGTTGCCTTAAGCACACTGATTTGTGTTTATTATATAAACTCCCACTCTCTTTATAGCATGGTTACCCTTTGGAAGGTCCAGAAATAACACGAATTTTCAGAACTCTCATTTTTCTAACAGAATGATCACTACACATAAAAATGGACAGTTTTCTACATGGCTTTGTGGCATTCTCCTGCTTAGAACATGGTGTTTATCCACAGGACTTTGCACATGAATTTAAACTGGAGAAGATTTGATCCAGGGTGTGGCTCTGCAACCTACACATTATTTAGTAGCTCGCTGCAGCAGCAAGAGTTTTTTGGGGGATTCTGCGGATCCTTTGGGATACATAACACCAGCAAAGCCATGTCTAGTGAACGGTTACCCCTGAGTCAATCTGCACGTACTTTCTGATCTCACATCCCCAAACTGGGTGACAGAGGAGAGGCCTTTTTAATGCAAGTGGCACAAATGATCAGATCCAGGGGGTCATGAGAACAGTGTGCCTAGGAGATAAAGATTCCTCCTGGTGCTCTTGCGAGTAGAAGGGAACTGGTGATACCCACAATGCTACTATCAGTGATTTTTGAAACATATCATGTTGTATATGTATGTTGTGGTGCACTATGCAGGAGAAATTTGCAAAGCATTAAAGGAATTCCATTGTGAAGCACCTGATTTAAGCGTATGAACTTCAGCAAGTAAATTGAAGCTATGGTGACTGCTCCTTTTACATCTATCTTCTTATGCTTCTGAGTGCTAACGTTTAATGGAGGTGCTATGAGATTGATATAAACATTATTATTTAGTGGAAAAAAATATGTTGCATTTTGAAAGGGTTCCCAGGGAAGAGCCTACAGACTGAAACTGTTTTCATCCGTAGGACAGGTTCAAAAAATTCAGTGGCAGAATTCTCCTGCATACTCTGCTGCTAAACTTGAGTTTTGCCCTGACACCAAAGACCACCTCAATCTGTGGAACCATTTGGACGTTCGGACCCTACGCTGAATCTGCTGACAATGGTGTCAGCTGTGATCTAGACACCTGTCTGTTAGAAACTACTCTGAGACCACAAACTCATTTCATACAGATCACTGAAAAGACATTAGGTGGCAATAATTGTTGTTACTTCCAACCTGGATTAGATTTGAACCAACAACCTAGGCTTCATATTCTATTACTGGTCCCCTGAGCAGCTCACTACCCTTGAATTCTTTCTCTGATGCTGTGCTATGTACTCTTGAAGTAAATATATCAGATTCCTGATTCTGTGCACAGAGGAATGAGAATTACTCTTCAGTGTGTGTGGATTTGTAGCTATTGAATAAAAAAACATATATTTTATGAACATTAAAATTCTGACAACTTTCAAGAAAACAAAAATCGATTATACCCTTGTCAGGCTGGGATCTTTCAGAAAGCGCCTGCCTCTACCGCAGACAGGTCTTGGTTCGGATCATTTGCATATGTAGCATTAACAGTGCCAGAACCAAGTCTCTGCTGAGGTGACTGAGTTTTATGACAGGATGCTGGGCGGGACTAAATGTTCTCCTGGAGTAAATCGTATACTGAAATAGATGGATTTGCACCAGTAAATATCAGCAAGGAATAAAGAACGTAAATTGTTGTGACATATTAGTTGGGGGAGGTATATTTGCTAAAAATATACATACTGCCATCAGCAATACCAGCAAAGATTTTGCATAAAGATGTGAATAGGATCAAATAGCCATCATAAAGGACCATTTTATAACTCTGCTGTAAAATCTATTTTAAAGGTATATATTTGACCTCACAGTAAATTGGGACTGTGACAAACAGCATTTTTGCTCCTATAATTCATCATCTGTACCACAGTGGGTGTAACAGTGTTTGAGTCACTATTACATCTACACACAAAAATCAGGAATAGGATACATCCATTTCAGAGGTGTGTATCATCAAAGATCTCTTTTTAGTTAAAAAAAAAAAAAAGACAGTCATAACCCTGAATCCTAGTAATATTTTCTGTATAGCGCTGTGTTTAACTGAGAGTTCATGTTTATAGTTCAGCTGTAAAAAGCTGAGAAAATAGAGCTTTGTTACCTAGACACTGATGAAACTCTAAATAGCATTGCAGGCACAGCTGTATAATGAGTACATATTAAAATGTCTTTGGTGTCTTCTGAGAGTGCAGAACATTACTTGTTACTCTGACCATAAATGTATAACAATTGTGGTTTTGTAAAATAAGTTGAAATCTCCTGCAGTCTAAAATATAGAACAATGCGGATGACTAATTTGAATCAACGAGGTTGCACGTGGCTTGTCACAGTGGGATTCCTAATGATCTTCTACAAGGATTCTGTTTGTCTAAGGCTCCCATTTTCTGTCCTGTGATGTGTGGATGTGAACAATGCTGAAAATAATATGAGGCTAATTACCAGCCTTGACAATGGCAATTCACATACAATGATAAACCGTATTTCGGGGAAAAAAAAAATAAAATTAACCCACACATCTTTTCAGTAATAACGACACTGAAACTAAAGATAGTTTCAGCCTTTGCTCATAGTTTCTTTGTTCTTAACAGCATTTTTCAGAGTGGATGTCAGCACAGACAAGATTAAAATTAAGAAGAAAAAACACAGATTAGAAGCTTAAAAAAAAGATCAGTCTCAGCATCATAATCTTCAGCATTTGTTCAGATCACAAATATGAGAAAGAATTTAAGAAATGTGGGAAGGATATACATCCTATTTGTCCTTTTTTTAAAAGCTCCTCCCTTTTTTTCTTTCCTGCTTTTATTCCATGAAATTGTTAAAGAATAGTGCAGAGATCATATTCTGTAGACACAGAGTTTCAGGTTTAATACACTATTTGCCCTTGCATTTTCATACAGTTAATCAACATTTATTTTGAGCCGACTTTAAACCACAGTTCAGTAGTTGAAAGTGAAACTGCCTTAAATCCTTGCGCTTCTTTTGCAACCTGAATAACCAAGGCTGGCAAATGAAACAAGAAAATATAGTAAGTAAACTGACGAAGGTTGTTGTACATTGTTTTAATTTTCCATATAATGTTCTTATCCTTGCAAACCACTTTAACCTTTCAGTTTAAACACATATAAGACATCCAGTGCCATTTGCTATGTAAATGCTAAAGCATACAATTAGTAACAACACTCAAAGCTATTCTGACCTTATTGACTTACTTTCTCTGTTGGCTTCCTTTGTGATACATGACTTTGGAAATCGGGAAAATGTTACTCTCCTAGTAATTGCACATGTGGGCTTTAATTAGTGTCTTTGTACGTGCCATTGCATGTGCACATACACCTCTCTACATGGCACTCTGCGCACAGCTTCACATGCATGCATATATATGTGTACATGCAACTTTTCTTGTGAAAAACATATCAGCTGGTCAGAAAACTATGTATTCTATGAAGTATGGCAGAATATTGTGTCAGTAGTCATACCAGTTTTGGTGCAAAGGAAAGCATCACACATAAAATAGCTGTATTACAAGCATTAGAAAATCTGCCTTCCTGATATGCTGTTGAATTAAAGTAGCTTCTTTTATAGTCAGTGCTTCTGTAGCATAAGTAAGTTTAGTGACAAAACAAAACAAGAGATAGAGCAATTGAAGCAGATGTTCCATGAAACTCTTACTATACAGAACACAAGGGTCTGGCATATAGCTCATCAGTAAAACATGAGAATGTACTTGAGTAGAAAAATCACAATCTGGTACCCACAGGCTATTGCCTGCATCTCATGTAAACTGATAAATTAAAGATGCTGCACCATTTTTCCTTGTCTTTCCTTTGTCAAATGCAATCATTTAAACATGCATTTTGGTACTGGAAAACTTTAAAAATAAGCAAACATACCAACATATACCTAGTTTGCTGAAGCACAGCTTTCTACACACATTAGATTTTTCCTTATCACCTCTGTGTGTATTTTTTTAATCTGAAATAATGTTGTTTATTTTGCCTGAGGATTTACACTTCTAAAAGCAAATTTGAAAGTCTACCCATTCCACCCCCTCTATCCCTATTGGCGGTAGTGAGAGCCTTTTTTATCAGAGATTCTGCAGAGTAAAAGATCCATTTATGGTCAGTTTGTAAGGAAGCGTTCTAAAAATTACACAAGTATTAAATCGACCCACATAGAACCATATATTGTTATGCTACTATGTAAAATAAAAAGTGTTCTGAAAGCCAAAATAATCAAATAAAAAAGGCAAACTGTCCCCAGACATCTCTACAGAATGGAAAACAGTGCAGTGAAAGTACAAGAATGTTCAATAGTGATGTATAAACACAATTTATGGTTTCTGAGAATTTGATTATATTTACAGTCACAAAATCTCAGTAGACATAGGATAGTTTTAGTGTTCTATGCTGGCAGAGGTCAGACTTAACCACTAAGCAAAAACATGCAGCCTTAATTTGGTAAATGATGAATATTTCAGTATTATCTAAATAAATAAATAAATACAAAAGATGAACAGTTTGTTTTTTTAAAATTTAATCATTTCTAGCCATTCTTCTTTTTATCGTTCTTCTTGTCTGTTCTTTAGTCCTTGGAATTTTAGCTTTTGTGTAAGTGTTTTATGAATGCTTAATATTCTTTCCTTACTCGTCTCTGGCAATCTCATGCTAAGTGGGACAAAATGCAAACAGAGCATTGCCCGTTAAAATTTTAATGCCACATCACAATTTTCTAATGGAGCTATCAGAATTGCAAAACAGTGTAACTCCACTGAAACTAATAATAAATCAGGTGCTAAGAGCAGCACCTCCTGCAAATAGTGGACTCCTGCCAGGCACTGGGAGACTTACAAGGACAACTGGATTCTTTCATTTAAAAACTTAAAACTATCCTCCCAAAGCTCTCAAAAATTATCTGGATGCAATGTTGCTATGCAGGCCGTGGCAAGATTTTAATTTGGGCGTGTTTGAAATAATAAATATCTTAAAAAAGAGGAAAGAAATATAAGTTGAAATATCATAGTTCTAGTTGCAGTACAGAGCAGTATTAAGGTTAAGTAAGTTGCACCCCTATACACTACATAAAATGTCCTACCATTCACTTCATTCTTCTAGGCTTTGCTTTCATAATTGACATTACTAAAGAGGATTCTTAAGTATCTTTCTGTGGATACTTCCCTGAGTAATGCAGATGAAGGTATACCTATTTCTTTAACAGGTGTGTTGTCTGAGGTATTTTGGGCAGATAGCTTTCTCTTTTGCCAGTTTGGTGGGCATTGTAATTAGGCTATGTGCTCACCACTGCAGAAAGAGTAATAATGTCCTGTAATTCTTAGATCAGAAAATAAGCGGCAGAAGAAAAGTTTCTTGACCTTCCAAAGAGTACAAAAATATTATAAAGGCACTAGAATCCTCTTAAAGTGAAGCTACATCTGCATGAAGAGTGAGATAAACTCTTCCTAAAATCTCATTCTCAATGTCTTTCTCAACTCCATATCCTCAATGTCAAGATGGCTTTGAGCATTTATTTTGATGGAGCTATGGCATTTAGATTTGTTGTAGCCTTCGGCTCTTGTTGTAAAGGCAATGATATTTTCACTCTGTGCTTGCCTAAGTGGATTAGGCTCTGCATTGAGACATGCAATGTATAAGCCAGGGCCTCTGCACCTCAGGGTCTTAGAGCTTGCTCTTCCAGGGTTAAGGCAGGAGCCCTGATCCTCCAGCCATGACTTCTTCAGGGAAAATGGCATAGTTGTTCCCTGCAACGCCACCCACATATCTGCTCAATGCTTTCCTTCATAAATGTCCTGGATTTGATGTTCACTCCTTATCCTTGCTTAACTGCAGTCCATTTCCTCACGGTTGTACTGCAGATTGAACTCTCAAAACTGAGACTTGCTGTAAGTGCCTACAACCACTTCACAGCACTGTGCACAAGGCCTGGAGCCACAATATGCAGCCACCAGCCCCTCTTGCTCTTCCTCCCTCTTGAGTAATGCTTGTTCGCTCAGCAGCAGAAACTGAGTCCGCCTGGACAATTAAGTGCTCTTAGAACTTGCACTTTGGATGTGACATTTTGCAAAACAGTGTTTCCATAGCACCAGGAGACACAGCTTTCTGGAAGGTTCTTTCAGAATAGTTGTTCCAGTGAATAAATCCCCAAAATACCTATAGACAGAAGTAACCCCCTACAAGAAAGGGAGTTATTGATTTCTATGTACAACACTAAAGCCCGCAATACTGAGCAATTGCCAACTGAGCAATTTTCATTTTAAGGTGTAGTGGGATACGTAATTTCTGAGTGCTACATACATCTTTGGTACCGGCCTGTCATCTTTGGGGGCCCGGGCTTAATTCATGCCTGGGTCACAAATAAGAATATGTTCAATGGCCTTATCGAAGTCTTCAGCTATCCATTTCACAAAACTAGCACAATTTGACATGGTGAGCAATCTCTCCTCAAGGCCTGTAACTAGAATAGCAAGAGTGCTGCAGGTCAGAACTGAGATGAATTGAAAGGGATATGTGGAGAAACTTAGTCCCTCTCTTTCATGAGTACTAAATTCACACAAGATTTAAATAATAAAAAATGCAGGGTTGTCTGACAACATTCATATTTTTTTCATGAGCCTGTCTTCTCAAATTCCCAGGCTAATGCTGCACATAGTGACACAGCCAGTGTCACTCATGGCAGCGTTTACCTGCATTGCAACAACATGACTGTCAACCTTAAATGTTTGACAAACTGCTCTTTTTTTTTTTTTTTTTCCAAAATAAATACAGAAATAACGTGAAAATACAGGAAGCTGTCATTTTTTTTGAAGGGCAGGCAATAGTGCTGTCTGCTTCGCTGTTCTTGCTATGCTGCAGATAACCACACTGTGGACCAAAACATGCAAAATCCTCTGAAATGACTTCCAAGTAATTTTGTTGCTGACTCCTTCCCTCCATTTCCTTGCACTACCTACCCTGTCTTACACCCAAAATGGCTGCAGCACACAAAAGTTTTGGTCTAGCACAGTAGGGAATTCCATCCATGTTTTTTAAGGCAATTATCCTGTAAAATATGTTCTATTCATATTACGTGTCCAATAAGAACAAGAAAAAAAGAGTGAAAAGTTACGCATTTTCTTGTGGGTCCTGACAGAAGAATTGTGAAAAGGGTGTCTTTTCCTTTAAGAACTCTGTGTCATCAAAACCAACACAACATTTGCTATATCCAAAGTGACATTTTGGTTCCATTAGAAAATCAGGTTTTTGCTCATTCAGCCACTTTTGTAATAAAAACATGCAAAGTAATGGCCATCACATGATATTGTTAACAAAACCAAATATACTGATTGGCATCACACTATACTTTCTGTATACCTTTCTTTTTTAGTTGGTAATGGTGAGAGCTCTCCTACTTGTTTTGGTCTCCTATAATTACTTAGAAAATAGGTGCTGGGAACAAAAGTTATAAAATTGAGATAATCTCATTTTTTTTTTGACTGGTGGTAATGCTGGGCTCTTCAGAGAGATTGCCGTTCAACAAGATCTCACATCGTTACTGTGAGAGACAGACATTCTCACCTTCATGTTATCTTCTGCATCTTATAGCCTTAATGTGCTTTCTTGAGTACAATCACCTACAGAAGCTCCTAAGTTTATTTAATCAGCCTGGGCGTGAAGCTGGATTGCTAGAGAGCAGGAATTGGCACTCCTCACATCAAAGAGAAGTGCCATTGGGCAAGCTGTGGATGTGCTGGATTGAGGAGGGCGGTTCAGTTTGAGTTTGGTACAGCAGGAACAAGAGTGCATTAACCTAATTTGCCTGCAGCAAAATTACCCTGTAGCATTTTAGACTTAAAACCTGAATATAGGGAAAGGTGGTTCAATAATCTTGACAGTTAATCATGAATAGTTTCAAATTCCACTGAGCAATAGTATATGACCCTGTTGCTTCAGTTCGCATGGGAGCTGAATCACTGGCTCAACAGTTTCTTTCAGTCCTATAAATACATTGTTTATTGTATGTCACTCAATCATCAATTTATTTCACTCAAATAACGAAAAAGTGGATTTGAGATCTGTTGAATAAATTCCAGATTTATCTGCAGTGAATGCTTTGGCCAGCTCTATAGCCACATGTGCATATATACTCCATAAATCAACTTTTGCGTAGCACAAATGTATACATAAGCCTGTGAGACACAATGCCAGTGGTGCGTATTTATTTCTCTGGGCCCTGCTTAACATGTAATATGTGTTATCTGTTCTTTCTCCTTTAAGCAGTCTGCCCTAATATAACTGTAGGTGAAAGTCTTGGTTTACTTCACAACCTTTTCTGCAGTTTTTGCTCCAGGAATGAGTATACCTGCGTTTCTTTTTTTATTATTAAAAAGGCTTTCAACATTTTCTGATGATCAAAACTGCTGAGCAGGCAGAAAAGAAAGTATATATTTGCTCTGTAAAATCAGAAACTGCAGCTAAGCAGCTAGTACAGGTCTGCTTTTTCCCACATTCAGCCGTGCCTCAGAAGATCTGTGCTGTGTACCTTCTACCAGGCCAAGAACATATTCATAATTTAAGAAAGAAGCTAGACCAGAACAGAAGACATTGGATGAGACATGAGACTGTCAAATCAGCGGCCCTGGATTTGGCTTTTGTCCTTGCCAAATTCTTAGTGATTATGTACATTCTCATACAAAGTGTTTAGCTTTCTTTCACTCAGACATGGGCGTTCATTTCAGACTGCATAACAGGATGTCATAAACTGTGCTACACTGGAGAAGAATCCCTCCTGCTTCAGTTGTCAGTGCTGGGATCACTCAAAAGCAGCTGGAATGCTTGATTAATCACATCACGGGGCCTCACATGTGGTTCCTTAGAAGCAGACACTAATAATAGCACTGTATTATAAATAAAAGAGTTCTGTTTTGCCCATTGTCTTAATCACATGGATTACTCCATAGTGACCATCAAGTGTTGATGGTGGTATCTGGAATATCCACAGCTAAAACCACTTTAAGCTCACGATGACACCTTGAGAGAATGACTACAAAATGCAATCTTGCATTTCAGCTGCTGCTTCTGGTCAAGTAACCCAGAATGGGATCTGCTTTCTTGCACAGCTGAGAGTATTCTTCAGAAGCAGTCATGGAGCACAGTGGGAGGAAGAAGGGACGTTTAGTAATTTAAAGCTTACACTAATCGAAATTCCAGTGAGTTCTTGAACCTGCTTAATCACAGAGAGAATAGTTTTGCTTTCAGTATTTATACTTTGCTTTTACACAGAACTAATAGATTGCTTTTTCTGTGAGAGCTAGAACAGCTCTACTCTTAGAATGGGTTTATATTTTCCCACTTTCCTTTCAAAAGTAATGCCAGCTCAGCATATTTCCACCTCTCCCCTGTACTTTTAGTTTTTTTCTCAGCTCTCAAAAGCTTAAGTTTGCTGAGCAAAATAAGGGGAGAATACAAGTGTTTAACATTGTGATAAGTTTCAGCAGTGCTTTTGTCAGCTAGACAGCACGTGTTTCCATAGGAAAGACTTCAAAGGAGGACACGAATTCAAGTAATAGAAGCAGACAGCTTTGCTAATGACAGATTCATGCAAGATTCATACCTTTCTTAACTTCCTCTTCTCAGACCTGAAGTGCAGAAGATAAAGTCACGCTGCAGTTTCTAAATCTGCTTACAGTGTGTAGGTGTGTCAACCTGTCTGAAAGTGTAAAGAAAGGTCCAACATGTTTGCTCTGTAAGTTAAAATAAAATAAATAAATAAAATTCCTCTAGAGCACAAGAAGGAACAAATGGAGAACAGTACATTGCAGCTCTGTAGAGAATGCTCAGCTCATATGAAAATGCTGTTTCCTTTCTGGCAGATGTACTGCAAAACAGGTACAGTCTTGTTTGGCCTCAGTGACAATATCTTCACTCTCCCCTCAAATAAACAAAAAGTCTACAAATGCCTCTGTGCAGAACCAGCATTCCCCGCAGGTTTCTGTTTACGTGGAAGAACACTGTAAATTCTGCCTGCAGATACAGTCTTGCTAGAAAGCACAGCAGTATCCATTGTCCACTCATTCTTATTGCAAGGAAAGTCATTTAGGAGGCCTCCAAAGTTGGTCTGACTAAGCAGAAGGAACCACCTATATGCTGTATAATACCTTGAGCATTGTTATAGCCAGGTTCTACAAAAAGTGAACAAATTTAAACTGCTTAAAGCAAATATTTTACTGAATCATTTGTCTTTTTTTTTTCTGTGTAATTAAAAAGGTAAATATGAAGGCTTGATATTTTTTCTCTATTATTTACTATGTAACTGTGATGTTTGTTCATTTGTTTTTCTCTCCCTAAGTTAAACAGGACTCAGCATTTTACTCTTTCACATTCAAGCCTTTCCAAGGCTGTGATCATTCTTGCAACTTGTCTTTGAATTGCTTCAGTTTCATTTTTTTCTAACAGTGCAGCCAGGACTGAACATGGCACTCAAGAGGGAGGAGGCATCACCATACATAAACACACACTACTCTCCATACAGATGCATGAAAAAGTAAATTCTTTATTTCACTTAAGGAACTAAAACAGGGTTACTTTAAACCATACATGCAGTGTAAAGAAATAAGGCCTGGAAGTAAAAGAGTGAATGCTAAAACCATGCAACAAGAAGATCATCTAATCAGGCCAGATTTTAACAGAACTGATCAAAACCAACTGTCTGTAGATTAGGTAGAGATAAGTTTCACATGAAAGATGAAAAGGGGATGCCCACAGAGAGAAAAAGAATTCTCAAGAGACCATTTTTATCGGTATGAAAAATTACAATAAGCATTTCATTCATACAGAAAGTTTCTGTATTTTCTGCTATGGATCAATACTTCAGCCCAGTATTAACAGAGGCATTGTGAGTGGAGCAGCAAACACATGATTTCATGATTGCTGTTTTCTCTGGGTGCTTGTGAGCCAAGATCAGCCTATCACCTGAAATTTATTTTATGAAAAGGATTTCTGAAAAGGGACACCAGAGAGAGAGAAATCACATTTTGGTACACTGGCAAAGGGAGACCAGGTACACAGTTAAACTCATTTAGCCAGAGTACAATATAATGGTCAAATAGCTGACCATCCACTGTATAAGCAGTTTTTTTTCCCAGTTAAGCACCTGCAAGAAGCTCAGAAAAAAAAGAAAAAAAATAAAAGGAGAAATTCACTTACAGGTTTGAAACAAAAGGGTTTTCTCATCAACCTTAGAAAGCGAGTCAAGTGCAGACCAGGTGCCAAAATCCCTTGGTGTAAGAGGAGAACGCAACCTGCCCATTTATTCCTCTGAGATGCCTGCCTAAGTGAGGGCATATCTCCCATTTTTGCCAACATAGCTTTAGACATAGCTAAGGAGTGACCTGTAATCAACATAGCCCTGCCAGCAGAAACTCCTAGTATGTCTGTACTTAGACTAACAAAGTGGTGTCATTACTGTCAGTATTTGCCTTGCTGAAAAACAAAGCAGTTTTAAAACAAACAAATGGAAGTATGTTTTATATAATGTGTAATCAAATTGTGAAACCCACTGCCTACAGGATCAGGCAGAGGACAAAACTTTATCTGGATTTAAAAAGCACATTCATAGAGAAGGCGTACATCATTGGTTATTAAACATGAAAGCCCAGATGCAACCTCTGGCTCAGAAAAAAATCACTAAACTGCTGATTGCTGGGAGCTGGGAAATTATACCATGGGAAGGATCACTCTACAGCTGTCTTATTTTTTCTGTTCTTTCCCTAAGGGTCAATGTTAGAGCTAGGAGACTTTGGTCCTTTGATCTGAGCTCCCAAGCAGGTCACAGAAGCAGTAATTCCTATAAAACCTCAGTGAAAATAAACATGAATACTCTAGCTCTAAGAGGAGTCTTACCTTATTCAAACATTATTTGGTCCACGTGGCCTTTCAGATATCGCAGCCTACTAATAGTCATGAAAATCTCCATATATCTTGCATACTATAAGCTTTAAAGGGACTACACTTAGTTTCCAGGTCCCTCTTCTACATCAGGAAGAAAAGATAAGAAAAACTTAATAAAATATAGTTGTTGTTGTTGTTTTTTTTAATTGGGACTTTCCCTTTCTGTTATTACCTTGGTAAATTACTCTAACTAGAATCCTCCCGTTCCTCTAGAAACAGCATATAAGAAGTGTTCTACTGGGTCAGACTAAAGGTCTGTCTAACCTAACTGTGTCTTCCATGGCTCAGTCTTTTACCATACGGTGTTTATTCAACAGTACTGTCCCCCTGACAAATAAATAAGAAGTATTTAAGGACAGTTTCTTGCTGCTAGACCCTGGACATTAAAGGAATATAACAAAGGACTGTATTCTAACCACCCCCGCTCCCTCTCTGCTGGCCATCCTATTTCCTGCTCATTAAAGGGAAGTATCTCAAGGAGTTCTCATAAAAATGGCATTAGAAACAATAAGCAAAAGTGGAAAGAATAAACCAAGAAGCAGCAATCAATTCATACTCCGCATGTCTTTCCAAACTCTGGCATTACCATGCTGAGGTATGTACCTCCTACAGGTGTGTAAATACAATACCTCGGCCTTCCCTGAAGTAGCAAATGAACAAAGGCAGCACTTAAATCTGTGACATCCCACTGTCCACAAGGCCGCCCTGACATGTTTGCATGTCAGAGGAGAAGAGGGCACGGGGCTGTGATCCATGATCCTACTGTTACTTGTGGGATTTATATGATATCTTTTTAGAGAAGCTTAAAAGGCACTGCAGTATGATATTTTCCTATAAACTGAAAACCAATAGTAAATTCAATGGGCAAATGACAGGAGTTGCTCAGTTGAATCAGTTTATCAAATATTTATATAAATTTCATAACCTTCAGAGGAAGCCAAATTTGTTGTCAGAACCAGCAGGTTATTTTCGGGTAAGTAATCCCTTTCATCAGTCTCCTAGAGATACAGAATAAAAACTTTAAGAACGAGACTTTGAAAAATGTGGTATGAGACCAGGCAACTTACTGTAAAGGTCTTCCCATTACATCTCTGCTTCACTGCGCTGCAAGGAAAAGACAAGTGCTGATAACATACCTTGCCTATCTCAGAAACAATTTGTTCTAAACCAGAAATGGCACAAGAACTTCTTTCCACTAAAACAAAGCGTAATTCTTGGAGTTTAAGATAACTACGTAAGTTAGATCTACTTAAATCTTCCTCATGAAGGAATCATTGTCTCACCCCTCCCAATCTGCCTTTAAGATTTTCTCAGTAGTTGTGTTTCTGCATTGCCGTAGTTCTCCTGTTTAATCTGAAATTTTATTAATGAACTTTGTATCATATATTAACACACACGTTGATATACAGATCGTACCTGCATATGCAGTGATACATTCTCTCTTTTTCTTTTCTTCCTCCAATTAGCCTCTGATAATGTGAACAGGCTAACATGATTACAGGTAATGAACCAATTACTATTTCTACAGTCATGCTGAACTGTTTTTCCTTTGACTTAATTATGTTTAAAAATAACAAGCTTTCATTATGCTTTTTATTGATGGTCACATTTACACCCAAAGTCAGATAATCAGCCGAGAGCACATAGCAATATGATTTGAATGCCTATTGCTCATGTGAATACATTTTTAAACTACCAAAGCAACAAGAAGAAATATCTGTAATTGCAATTTATGGAGAGTCCTGGAAAGGCGTGAATCCTGCAGTACACCTCACAGCACACACAGGTGCACACTGTGTATGCCTTTGTGTGTCACCGAGCCTCTGTAACAACAGAGGCAATATAAGGAAAACAGGAAAGAGAAAGAAGATGCAGAGTCAGGGGCAAGATTCAGCTTGCTTGGTAGCATCATTGCTCTAACTTAATCTGCAGAAACATAACTTCACCCCACAGGGGGGCTTTGGTTAGGCTTTTCTCCCCTGTAAGCTCTCTTGAGAAGAATAACAAACTAATTTTATTTATTTATTTGCATAACCACCGTCCATCCCGCAGCCCATCCTGGGGCAGGAGGGCAAAGCTGGGAACAATACAGTCTCCATGCCCCTTTGACTCATCTGGTATGGGAGCTGGTCCCAGGGCACTCACGCTGCCCAGTGCAGAGCCGCTTTCTGCCACACTCACGCAAAGCTGCGTCCTCTCTCATCTTCACACAACAGGAAGCCAGTGCTCTTCTCCAGGCTCGGAAATCAAGGCTCCTGCTCCTTTCCCCACTCCTTGCTTTGAAAAAGCACGTTTTGTCAGCAGCACAAATCCCCAGGGGCTCTTCTGTTGCTGGAGCTGTGATGTGAAAATGGAAAAGTGAAAAGAGCATTTTGGCCCATGTTTTTAACCAAATGCAACAAGAAGGGCTTGAGTAAAGAAAAAGGATTCAGGCCTGGAGCAGATTAGGGGGCTAAGGTCATCAGGCAAACTTTTGTAACTAAAAATCTTCACTTTCGAAGCACAGACACAAGGTAAATGTGCATCAAACTGCAGCTCACAGCTGTCTCTTTCAAATACAGCCATGTCAGACACTGCCTGTGTTTTCTACAGGAGCCAAATGGCTGCGCCACTTCCCAGTGAATTAAAATGCATTAAAATGCACGCATGAGGGGACTAGCCTGACTTCCAACGAGCTGGTGGAAGTACTCTCCATTCCTCCCACTGCAGTTTCACCAGCGGCCTGTAAAGCTCAGGCTTGGGAGCAGACACGTAGAAGGAGCACGGTTCTTTTTAGCTTGGCAGCAACAGAGCAGGGAAATACCATCCTAATTTCCAGGTTTTATTCCAAGGACAGTTTCTAATATTATTTTTTTTTCCCAGTGACTATTTTTAAAAATGAAACACTCTGCTCAACTACTTTAGAGAAATTGAGCTAATCTTCAGGAGAGATTTTAAAATGTATCTAAGGTGCTTCCCTTTGGACAAAGAAGCCCACGTAGGAGATGTTAAAACTGTCCTAGGAGTTGCTCATTCAGCTTGTTGGCCATTTTGGATCTTTTTTCTGAGATGCTGAAATCTTTCTTTAAGCATGGATGTTTGCTGTGCTTTGTAACTTAAGATTTTTGGACTCTATTTGAGAAGCCAGCTGCCTCAGAGTTAGGTAGTGAAGCACTTTACTCTTCAGCACGTATGTTCTTAATTATATCCAGCCCTTTAAACTATGAGCATCGCAGACAAGTCTCTCTGCATTAAGAAGAAGTTATATTAAGCCATAGAAAATTGTTAAATTTTAATGCGACGGAGCACTCAAACTTGGTTCTTACTAGTGAGAATCTCATTTACAAAATGGCTGCTAATGAAATCTTAGAGAAAATATGTTGGCTTCAAAGCAAAATTAAAATAAAGACAAATGACTGAGGAATTATTGTTTTCAACAAGTTCTTTTTTCATGTGCTAATTACAGGGTAAGAAAGTGATTTGAGTATCTTATTATCTATTTTCTCCTTTTTCTGCCAGGAGTTTATAAAGGGTGTGAAAATGTAGGGGAATAGTAATAATTTCATTTATGTTTTAAAGAAAATCAAGTTAATCAAGTTAACCAGCATTTAATATCTAGAGCCTGAGGATTCCATTTGCATGACTTTGAAGGACAAATACAATATTATCAGTTATGTCAGTGAAAGGAAAGATAGGGCCTTGAGCAGATCTATTTATTTATATATACTCAAAAAATCATCTCATTGGAGAAAGAATTGACACAGGCGAGAAACCCACTGGGATACAGACAAAGATACTCATTTTGTCGTAACTAATGCAGTTATTCAGATTTGACACAAACAATTTCTTACTGCTATGAGCTTTTACATTCTTTTACTTGCGTCTTAGAGGGGGAAAAAAAACAGAATGGCAGTTTCTACAAATATTTCAGTACTCCAGGTAAAATTTCTCCTGAAATAGTATGATTATTACAGTGGTTCGAATATTTGCAAGTCCCAAACTGCTGGCATATTTTAAGGAAACACAAACACATTTTCTGTGGTCAAGGTTCAAAAACAGCAAAACAAAGACATCCATTGTGGTAAATGCTGCTAGAAAAGAATTCAGTGTTTGGTACATTATAAAGCATGAGATAAATTCCTCTTGTTTTTAAACCAAAATTGTAGGGCTGCACAGGAGTGCTGCTTTGCTCAGAACCCTCCGGCAGTTGCTGGCAGCCCCAGCTCCTCACAGGGAGGATGCTTCAGCCAGAGCATTGGCATTGATTTTTCTCAACACATTGCTCCCGTACTTTGTGCTCTGCCATGGATGCCCATTAAATCTGGAATTACATATAAAATTGCATTGCTGACCTTCAAAGTGATGCACCAATTTAGTCCTGCTTACCTCACAGACCTCCTATCTAAGTATTTGCTTAGTCATTCCCTGAGGTCCTACCCTGCTGCTCTCCTGTCAAATCCTACATTTAAAGCAAGAGCCTTTGGCTTTCACGCTTTCAGCATCTCTGCTCCTCAGCTGTGGAAGTTGTTGCCGGTGAAGGTTCACGAATCAGCATCCTTTTTCCTGCCTGTTTTACAAACACCCGTTAACTCTTATCTGTTCTCCTCAGTTTCTGCTCAGCGTGCTTAAATAAAAATGCCGCGGGCTCTCAGCCCTTACTTTGAACAGCGATTGTTAGGGTTTATTTTTAAATATAAACAGCCAGGAGGAGTCTGGAGGTGCTAAGCGGTCAGAGAGCCTGATGAATAATGCGTGTCATTCCTCACTAAACCCAAAAGCAGCCACTTCTGGACCACTTGACAAAGCCATGGAGTGGGCAAGCCAAGACTACATGCCCTGCTCTGAGGCAGCACAGGGCCTGGTGGTGTGTAGGCCTCATGGGCAGCTGTCCTGCGCCAGCCAGAAGCCCTGCTATTTCTCAGGGCTCTGTGGCTGCAGGATGGGCCTGCATCCCTGTGCCAGGATGCTGGGAGGCATTGGCCATCCTGCCTTCTCCCAGAACTGGGGCCAGAGGGAGGCATGAGGTGCTGCAGGTCAGAAGGGAGATCTGTTTAAAAAGCCATTATTTCTCAGACAGCTGCAGTCAGAGAAATACCTTGAAATAACAGATGCGGCCAATATCCAAATAGTTTTGAGCTGCCCCATTTTCTTTTGCACTGAAACAACTGTAAGCACTCCGATATCATGTCTGAGCAGTGAATAGGAAATAAGCACCTGCAAGGCGGTAATGCCTTAATCTCTAACAGCAGTTTGAAAAGCAAATGTCCCTGGTCAGCACTTCCCACAGACCATCTTTTCCTTGTGTGACTGGGATCAGCTTTTAAGCTGTTGAGGAGTTTCCTTGAAACTCCTCCCACCCATCTGTACATCGCTTTGTCCTCCTGCACTTGGGTGGGAGCACTTTGCATCTCTCCCCAGGGGTCCTCCTCTGTGTTCGACACCAGACCAGGACTAAACGACTGACTTCAAAGGACATCCATCTACATCCTGAATATTACAAGTGAGTTTATCTGAGATCACTGTCTGCACCTCCTGCATACTGGCAAGCTGCAGATTTAACTCATAGAGAGCAAAAAGGCAGCAGAGAGGTAGAAGGCAACACACAGAACTCATAGTTGCAGACATAATGCTGAAGTCTGCCACATTCCCTGCAGCAGCATCCTCTCAATCCTCAAGAGAATGGTTCTGCACAGAGGGAGAAAGCAAAGCTAAACGGGATGCAAGGCATGCATCATGTCCTCTAAGAAATTTAGCACAAAGTGATTTCTGCATGAAAATTAACATGTTGACATAAAGCCACCTTGGGTACCACTTGCCCTACAGGCTAAGAGGGGAGTAGCTTTCCACATGCATGTGTTTGCCTATGGCTACCTTCTGGCACAAGAGGGATACAGCTTCAATGCTGGATTAAATCTGTTCTTATACTCCTGGTTCTGCCAAGCACCCCAGCCTTAACTGTGCCAACACATAGATTTCCAGGTGTATTTTGAAACCTTTCTTTTTGTTTTTGTTTTTTTTTTTTTTGTTTTTTTTTGTTATTCTCTGAGCTTGTTGCTCAACAACAAAAAAAACAAGGCAACAAAAAGAACAAAAAGAACAAGTTCAACAAGAAGAATGAGGTATTGCTTGAGTCACCCTGGATCTGATAGGCCTTACACTATGGAGCCATGGCTTCAGCCTGATTTTCCTGGGCTGGAAAGACTAGGTTGGTGTGGAACTTATCTCAGAAGGTGATCTATTCCAAAAGCACAACAATTAAAATATCAGGAGTTCTTTCCTCCTCTGCCTTTCCTTTTCCTCTTTCCACATACTTTCAAACAGAAGAGGACAGCACTCCAGCCTTTTATTTTATCCAAATTGGCCCCCAACTGGTTACCTTCATTTTTTAAGATACTTACTGCATTTTAGGTGCTATGTATATTGTATATTTTAACACCACAACAATAATCAGAGATGAGCAAAAAGATTGCTATATATGAACAATTTGAATAATTTAATCTCTTCTCTCATTCATTATTTGATTCTAAGTAGCTAGTAATGTTCCTGAATCTGTTGATCATTTACAGTTATTCTACCAATTACTTTAGCAACTTAATTTCAGGTTTACAGATTGTGCATTAACTGTTTACTACAAACATAGGGCAAATGTTGATTTTGAACTGCCATAGATCTTTAAGATTGGATACATAGATAATGTGTTTTACATATATATTTAATATCAAAAGGCATTAATTTCTATCAACATATAAAGGTGATGTAGTATGACATTTTATATAGATTCTCCTGCCTCCAGTTCAGCTCAAAATGAGCAGGTTAAATATCATCAGAATTAACAACAGCTTCACAGGAACAACATTTGCCCAGTGATGAAAAAATGCAGTGTATTTTCTTGCCTCTGATACAAATTCATGTTAATGGAATATGCATACTCCATGTTTCCAGTACTGTAGAAACAACAGCAACTCCCAAAGTACATTGCTGTTTCTCTTTCCTTTCCAATACAAATACCAGATCTTGCAAAGAGCTTAAGTTGTGATGCCTGTTGGGTCTGGATCTGCCATCAAGTAAACCCTATGATATTCCACTGGGCTGGCATTACCTAACCGCATTGGCACAAGTAGTGGGTGGAACAGAAGCCTCTGCTCAAAACTTAAACATGCATTAGATTTCCTCTAGCACTGATGCTTAGTTTCTCATTGATAAATAAATGCTTATGAATAAACAAGTACTAAAGTAGATGGGTATTATTTTCTAAAATTCAGATTCAAGATGAAAAATGCCCCCAATTTATGCTGACATATAGTGGGAAGGGTTTTAGAGAGCCTGTCTTTTTATGTGGAGATTAAATATAGGCACTGGGAAAACCCTTTTTGTATATACAAGGCTTGGTTGCATGGTTAACATCTGGAACATATTCATTTCTTCTATAAACTACATATGACTCCCTTTCTACTGCATTCCTCAAGCAGCAACCAACATAGATGTATTAATATTAGCATGCCTTTGATTCATGTCTTTCCATTTTACAGTCTACCGCCATATGCCAACAGCATGTTACTGGGCATGATGCAACCAAGTCTGCCCCAGGAAATTCAGGAAGACTATTTTACTAGAAACTGGGACTATAAGACCACAATTTAATTTTATGCCATTTTTTAAGCTGAAAAATATGAGAAGAACTTTGGCTCTACACTACCTTTATATTTTTGCAGTGATAGAAAGGGCAAAATGCTCATTCAAGCCTGCAACAGAGAGTTGGTGAAGAAAAAGGTGACTCCAAGAGGTAGAAAACTGGATGTAGGCAGCCCTACACTTACCAGTTCCTCCTCCTGGACAGGGATGAAAAGGACAGAACGCAGGTGGGAGAAGCCTTGCCCAGAATATTATCCCTGTCTCCCCATACCAGAGCAAACACACCCACTGTGTGATCACTGTTTTACAGCTACCCCTGATGCATAGGTGTTGGCAAGGCCAGGAAGGGGCTCTAGCACCCAGTGCTGGGTAGTTGTATCCTCAGATAACTATGACAGTTCACATTGTGGAAATTATATCTTGTGTTTGGTCTAGAAAAGAAAAACACACATCCACTCTTTGACAGATGTGATCTTATTGCAGTTCTAACTCTGGTCTATCAGATTAGTCCTCTTCAACATGACCTAATATCCAACACTTATCAATTGCTCTATATCTTTAGCTACAAAACTCAGAGTTTGAAATTTTGTGGTTGGTATGGCTCTGTATGCTTGATACAGAGAACTCTGAACACATCCAAGATTTTAATGGTGTTAATATTGAAGAACAATATAAGCTTAGCAAACTGTCTCAGAGACTGAATATCTTAAGGTTTTGCTAAGAGAGCCAATAGATCTACTGTTGGGAGTGAGCAAAGGTATGTATTGCATGATTGTGATTTGCTTTTCTCAGTATTAAGGTGTTTCCATCTGAGACACACCATCAAGACAGATGGCATGAATTGAAACTAATTTTAACTAGATCCAGAAAAAAGTCAGATGCTGACAGGATGCTGAAACTCACTCATTTGCCTCTTCTAGAACAAAGCATCATCTGGAGTACTATGCTGATACTGGGGCACTGCATTTCAAAGAAGACTGGAAAAAATCCAAACGAATGGTCAGAAGTCTAGAAAATATATTGGAAAAGGAAAGAATACATAAGTTGGAGTTATTCTGCTGAAAAAAAAAAAAAGAAGGCTGAGTGTGGTGTCTCCATCATTAAAGGCTTTTAAAAGAACAAGCTAGAAAAGAAAACATATGTCAGAAATGACACTGCAGTAGATAATCCTGTCTTAGATAGGGGAATAGATTGGATGACTTCCTCAGAAGTTTCTCAGTTGTACATTTCTACTATAGAACAGATCCATAGGCTGTTGTCAAGTGATGCCTTGGGTCTGGGGAGAACCTGGCATTATGGAGAAGCTTGCCCTTCTCCACTAGTGTTCTTACATGATGATATATTGGGCACTGGAGATTTCCTACTCCACTAAACTGCTCCTGCTAAGGAGGAGACTTTTCATGCGCAGTTTTATTTCAAGTACAAAGTAGCACAGGAACATAAAAATAGCATTTAAAGAAATCTTGATTTGTGGGAAACTCAGCATAATATTTGAGGACCACTTTAGAAGATATTGGAGATTATTTAAAAGAAAGCTTATTCTAATATCTCTTCTTTACAATTGTTTCTCTTGATTTAGAGGACAAAATTTTGACCTGACACCTGTGATCGGAGTTACAATGGACTTTGTATCATTATGAGAGCACTTAATGTACCCCACATAACAATATTTTACCACTTCTTCTACTGTCTTGGAATTAAAAAGATAGAGACATTTGCATTATTTTCATTTCCATAATGGTACAGGATAGCTTTTCTGACTTAAAACTTTTTATTGGAAAAGTTCTGCTTTCTTAATCTGTTTTGATCATCTAAGCAATAACTGCACACTAGATGTTTTATTTTCAACTGGCGTTCTAGTTTTTCTTGAGTAATTCCAGTGAGTACACAAACAAAATAAATCCCTAATTTAGCTGTTAATTTTTGACACTGTGTTATTGCCAGCCAGGACCCTGATTCAGTTTGGATTGCCAAATGTTTTTCATTTAGGACGTAGTTACGGATACTTTTGTTTCTCTCACAAACATAGCATGGTATGGAGTACATTTGCCATGCATGTACTCAAGGACGCAAGAGAAAGCCCCTCAGCCTTCATTTTACACCCATGTGTAGCACTGTGTGAGATCTAGGCAAGCACAACAGCAGTGTCTGGTGCAGGCATCCCAGAATTAAACCTACTCTGCACTCCATATAGAGTCAGCATGGGCTTCAAACACAAGTGTTAGCATCAGCTGTACTTCACTTATTAACTTTTAACCTGTCATTATATCTCCAGGCTTTCTGTCTCCACTCAGTGTCTTGTTTGTTTATTATTTCATTTATTACTCTTCTGCCTTTTTAAAGCAAATGTTGACTCAAAAAGAAAACAGGTGAGAGGATCAGATTCTTTCTTATTCTTCACATATGACTGAGAAGCAGAGGACAAAGATTTTTAGCCACATTGTCACCCTCTTGTTATTGTGCCAACCGTATCCCAGGCAGAACTCCAGCAGTAATGACTGTTAGAGACTTTCTGGTAAGTGTAAATCTTCTGAGTACAGTCACAATCTGGTTGCATTCCCAGTTCCCAGGCATGAGAAGGAGATGCCATACAAGCCAGAACATCTGCCCTTAGTCACTGGAGATTTATCAGATAATCTTCAGGGATCAGACACGTTTGTTGCTCAGCTGCTTTTTGCCACCAGAGCTCCTGGAATTGACCTCTGGTCTAATAAAAGCAGGGGGAGGGGATTACTTTAAATTTGAAGTAAACCAAAAGCAGGCTTCCTTCAACATGTAATTTGTAAGAATGCAGCAAAGACTCCAAGAAGAAAAATCTGCATCACCACCCCCACCACAAAATTAAAGCACTGTCGTTAACTATGCACAGAGCCGGCAGAACTCAAAGCAGCCTTCCAAAAACAAACCATTCCTTTCGTAAGCAATCATTGCAAATTGCAAAAGCAACAAATGTTGTAGCCGCAAATGAAGGAGCCACTGCCTGTCCGCAAAGCTTCTTATGAAATTTGCCACATACTAAGGAAATGTATAAAGACATTTGCTAGTGTTAAATTGGTGAAAGATCGACGCTTTCTAGGAGGTACTGAAATTCTCCTTTTCTGGATGCAGGCATAAGCTGAAGGTAATGAAGGAAAACCACACATTCTTACTGTCAGAGAGCATTTTTTCCCCCCATAATGGAATTGGTGAGCAGTAGTGTCCTTGGAGAAGTGGAATTAAAAGAAGAAAAAAAAAGAAGTGGCAGCATTCATTTTGTTATTGTCGAGGGAAGAGACATGGAGGACACCATAAGACAAGTACTGCCACAGAAGGGTGCACAAAACGAAGCATACCAAATGCGGACGGGTTATGATGAAAAATTCTTGCTACAGCATAGGATTTATTTTCTGAAGCAAGAGATTGACTGGGACAGGCCTCATTACTGTGATAAGAGCCTTTCTAAGACAGATCATGATGAGAGATTTGCTCTCTTGCTAGATCAAAAAGTTGCCATTCTGACTTTTCTGGATTATCCTTCTTCTGTTGTCAAATTAAAGGCATGGAAATACTGCAAACTCTCTGCTCAGTGAGCAGTCTCTATCTGTTTAGCTGCATTCTAGTACAAAACAACCTCCTACCTAGAGGACTAAAGCCAGCTCATGGGAGCTCTACAAGACCTGAGGGTGTGCAGTGTTAATTGGCAGGAGCATCTCCTCCTTTTGCAGGCTAGTTTAGGATTCAAGACAAGGTAGAAAATGCTCAGAGCAATGGGGGCCCAATCACTACAGCACATGCAAGAGAACTTTGCCAGTCTCTAACTGCTATCATACGAGATATTCATTGCCAATCATATTCTCTTCCATTACACGTTTGTAGATCTGAGCACAGAAGTGCATTTGGTCACTTTTTGCATTTAACTTAAGAATGAATCTCAAATTCTTCAAGTTTAGACATCAATGCTAAGCAACTGAATGTACATTTTAGGGGTGTAAGAACAAAGCCTGCATGGAAATCTCTGCAAGGGTGGTGGGGAGGGCACCTCATGGCCATAGAACTCTTCTAAAGATAAAAGTCCCCACAAAGACGTTTATTTGCATGGTGTTTTGATGTAATAGAAATAAAATTTAGAAATAGGATGGGACTGAGGAAATTGAAAGAAATAGAAGTAAAAGCATGGAAGAAGTGAGAAAAAGACATTAGAAGGAGAGACAAAATCAAAAAAGTGGCAAGATGAAGTGCAAAAATTAATTTGAAAAGCCTTTTCAAAGCAAGAGAGATGGAAGAAAAATGAATCTAATGTGGAAAGGATGAAAAGCAAAAAAGGGCAAAAAGGTTGGAAAGCAAAAGCAAAAAAAAAGTGGAAAAATGCTAGAAAGCTACAATATGAAAACAGAAAGTAAATAACCATGCAAGGAAAGTAAAGAAAATGTTAGTGAGGTTTTGTTTCATCATTCATTCCCCATAGAAAGGGTAAAGCTTTGAAAATTCAGGAATGTATGAATGATATACTTTGTGTTTAAGGCAACAGTGGCCAAGATTCTGACTTAATACATAGCAGAGCTGTTGAATCACTGGGGTTTAGGGCATCGGAGCATGGAACAATGTTTTTTTTCAGTATTCTTAGTGACACTTCTGTTTCAAAAACACAGAAGTCAAGACCACAGGCTGTCTTTCTTCCCTTCAGCTCAGCTCTCCAGAAGGCTAGTTGGATCTGGGTGGGCTGAGTGTTCGTCCAGTGCCTCACTAAAAGTGCACTTAGGTCTCACTGAAATCCTGGAAGGAGTGAACTAGAGATATATGCTCATGAGGAGGAACATTATCTTTTTTTACCTAAGACACCACATGCTCCAAGCATTCTTTCCTCACGTAATGTTGCCTTTCCCACTCCCACTAGAAACAGGTAGCCCACCAAAACAGTTCCAAGTATCACTGTCAGGATTACGGCTCTGTGAAAGCAAAAACTACTGCTCAAGAAGTATTATCCCATTCCTGCCTGTGGGATTTTAAACTTGCCCCGGGGTATTCTGGAGGCAGTGCAGCTCAGAGTCTGTAAGTCCAAGGAGATCTGGCAAGTTTGCTCTGAGCCCTTTTCATTGCCCTGTGGAAGCTCTAATGGATTTTTAATCTTTACCTCTGTCAGCACTAAAATCAATCCCACAGATTAAAAATAAAAATCTCAACCAGCTAAATTATATAGTTCTTTTGTTCAAACATACTTTTAAGATTTGCATAATTTAGTATTGTGGTCAGTAATAAACACAGAGAAACAGGGCTCCCTTTCAGGAACACCTAATCTTAATAAGGTGGTTATTCAAATGTCTACTGATGTTTATGGAAATATAACATTTAAAAATAGAAAGTGGTTTGGGTTTTTGATCTTCTGTTTAAAAGGAAAAAAGTGCTTCAATAGAATTAGTAACACTTGCAGGATATCAACCCACTCTCATAGAAATGCAATTTAGCAAAATGAATGTGGTTGGAAAGTCAGGCCAGAATAACAACAGCTAACTTCAGATCCACCCAAGGCTTGTGTGGGGGCCATACCAATTAGTATAATAGTTGTGTTTGTTGGGAAGTGAAGTCTTTCTGCTTGGGATGTGTCCCAATTAAAGAACTGTATTTGAAGTGGGATTTAATTTTAACGTTTTGATGCCAAAACTTTTACTTGCCGCGCCTGTTTTTATTTCAAGTGATGCTGAGGTTACATTTTCAACTTGGTACTGCTGTCATCAAGCCTCTCCAGTGTTTTTATTTACGGTAGTGGAGTGACAGGGGAAGGGTATTATGCCAAGAATCATGGTTTCCCAAAGATTACCCCAAAACGGATGACCTAAATTGTATGAGGCCCAACTCATAAAGAATTTAGTGGGATCTTTTTCAACTAATATTGCATTGAGCTTAAAGAGACCTGTACCATTTATTTCTTTCAAGCCAGTTCACATCAGGTAAAAAAAAAATCTCTATCAGTTCCAAATGGAAAAATCCATACATAAAGTAGCCACTAAATGCGGTCTTCTTTTCTGTTTGCAGACTACCAGTGAGGCAGGCAAAGTTCCCTTGAGCTTATGGATGTGTCAAACATACTTGAAAAATATTATTTTTAAAAGTCTATAGGTTGGTCACAAATGTTTAAAATTTGGCTTTTCTTGCTTAGGTGTCACTGAACATCTAAGTCATGAGCTGTTTTCTGTCATTTTTCAAGGAGAAATTTAGCCTGAAACCCCATATGAACTTAAAGTGGTATTTCCAAGAAAACTGTCTTTTAACACTGAAGCTATTTTCCACTAACGTATTTGTCAGTAAATCACAAATTTTGAATTTTCAGAAAAATAGACCAAAGCCCAGAATAAGTAAATTCACTGAAATCCAGATCCACTGAGATCTAAAATTAATCCCAATACTGCTGAAAATAGGATTACCACTGGTACACAAATAAGTGAAGCAGAATAAAAGCTATCAGCACTTCCCAAAGCCACTCGAGTTCAGGATGTGGACAGCATGAAGTTTACAACTGGTATTTAAAAATCAATATGACATTTTATGGATAGATAATACGAGTTCGGGGAAATGAGCAGATCAAGTTTTGGTTTGTCGAGAAGATGCACAACATAATTCAGTACATTCTGAAGCTGCTAAAGAATTTGTCTTATTAGAAGACAGTTATACTTGTCCATACATACAAATATCTTCCCTTGAATTTTTCTGACCTTCACTAATACTTGAGTATCCTTAACTACTACCGGTTTAAAGTTTGGTATATCTCTGAGCTAAATATGTCAGTTTAATATTTATATTTACATGGTTCAGAAGAGAAAGCCTCAAGTCAAACAGAAACCCAAGGTTTCCACCCCTGGGACTGACTCTATCTAAGAACTGCCAACTTTCAAAGTGATGGAAGAGTGTTGACAGACTAGGGATAAGGTCCAATCAAAAGAGTTTTGTCTTATATTGATTCAGTTTTAGAAATTCCCTGGCTTTCCAATACTGTAAATCAGCCAAACAGACACATTGGAAAGATACCATAAAATATTTTTTTAAGTGCAGAAGAAAGTCTGCATGCCATCCAAATATATATGGTTAGACAGATCATAAGCTTGATTCTCCCCTCATTTACATCACTGTGACTCTGCTAATCTCACTAGAGTAACATTAAATACATATTTGTCATAGAGAATGGAATTCTGTTCTCAACCTGTGTGTGATATAAGCTTGGTAATATATATGAATCTAAACAGTTATTGGGCCTAGCCCCTGAGTTACCTGATTACACAGCAAGACATAATTTGATTTACGAATGCTGAAATTAAATATGGAAAGAAACCAGTCTGAAGCAATGTCAGAAAAACCTTTGTTGGAATATACTTTCATCAAAATGGTTTGGAGAAGGGAAGGATCAGCAACAACTGATTAGCTTGCAAGCAACGTAAAAAGAGCATCTTTTGACATAGTCAAATAAAATTTAAGTTTCTGGAGAACCATTCAGGTGTATTATTTACTCACCACTTCTTTCCTGAAGGGCCCACAATGAAACAGATGCTGTCAGAACATGAGAAGCGCTGGTCCATTCACCAGCGATCTGAAAATCCAAAATTCTTATCTAAAATTCATTCCTAATCTAATTCTGAAAATATACTTCTGAAGCTGAGTAACTTCTAATTAAAAATAAACTTCTGTAAATTAATAACATTTTCTCTGCACTGTAGGTGGAGTTGCAATTGAAAGTTTTAATTATGGCAATCTATCACAAGTCAAAGAGCTTAAATATGAAGGGTAAACTGAATTAAGTAGAGCACTCCTCTCAAGTGAGGGAGGCCAAGGATTAGTAACTGGAAATAACTGGGTGAGGCTTGGGGATAAAAATCAGTTTATTCTCAACAGAAACCATATTAATACTGGGAGAGCATTGGTTATAATATACTCCCATATATATATATACATATGTATACATACCTGTATATTCATACTTGTATATAAATACTTGTCTATATGTATGTGTGTATCTATAAATGTGTGTGTATACATATATGTGTGTGTGTGTGAAAGACACCTGAATAAATTCAAAGCTGCTAAGAGCCTCAGACTGAAAAAACCAATGAACAATTAAATCTCTTGGAATAAGGAATTTTCTAGGACTTCATAGTGGCAGGATCCAAAACTAATTGAAGACATTCCATACACAAGTTTACAGTACTCTGAGGTATATAAATGAGTAAAGTACAGAAAAATATTAAAGCTGAAAGACCTAGCTGTATATTTTTCACTGTTTTATTTTTTCCCTTTCTACTTCTCATATTGAGCAATTCTACCAGAATAGACAAAATGCATTTCAAGGAATCTTTATTTTTTTTACTTTATTTTTTCTTCTTCTTCTTCTTACTAAGGAATACATTACCCACATGTGGCAGATTTGTTTCCTTTTCCCACTATGCTCTTCTGAGTGCATACATATGAGAGAGGAAGCAGCCCCTTGTTCCAAAATATTACCTCCTGTGGCAGAAATGTCTAAGGTATCAAGTCAGAAACATGCCAAGTTTTTGTTTGGTTGGTTTTGGTGTGTGTTTTGTTGGGGGTGGCAGTGGTTTGGTTTGGCTTGTTTTGGGTTTTTATTCTGGAAATAAATTGAACGTTGCCTAGGTCTACATTCACTTTTTCATGGATCCTTCACTAGCTGCAGGATCTACCCTGAAAAAAATGTTCCAGGATCAGTTGCTTTTTGCCAGTTCCCTGTGAGGGAACCAAAAGAAGTTAAGTTGTCTGAATTCAAATGAAAACAAAACACTGTCCATAGCTGTGAGCTTTCAATTGCGCTCATGGGAATGCTTTTGTTACAGATTCTGGAAGAGTAAAGCAAAAAAAAAAAAAGTAAGTCTTGCCAAAATATTACTCTCCAGTTTTATTCATTTTCTGCGCATTAATTTTGTAATGTTCTCATTATTTATGAGGTAGCAATCAAGGAATCGTGCTGCATTGTGACTTATGCAACACAAACAAGTAGGAAAGATCTCACTGCCCCTGAGGATTCACAGCCTAGATGTCAGATAGGATGCTGCAGGTGCAAGAAACATGCAGTGAAGTTAAGGTTGGCTGGAAAAGGGAGATAAATAAAAAAAATAAAATGGGTCAAGCAGAAAAAGCTGACTCTCCTCTAAGTCTACCATTTGCCATAGAAGTTGTGATTTGTAGGCACAGCAGCTGAGCGAGGAGATTTAAGAGAGGATTAAACAATGCAGCAGATATTCTCATCAAACTATATGATTTTTTTACTTGAGTTCATATTTGGGACTAAACTCTTGACAAGTTTTTATGAGTGAAAAATGAGTCAGTCCCTCAAAAAAGAACAATAGGGCCTAATGGAAATGACTGACTTCCAGACTGGAACAAAGGAGAGCTGTCATCTTATCACCGTCCCCAGCACTTCAAGGGACAATGAAAAGACTGTACATTCTTAGGACAAGCTGCAGCTAAGCAAAACGTATCACCCATATGACTTGCAAGCACCCCTATTAGTTAGGAGTTGGTGTGCGCTAACACAGTTATGTTGGAAACCTAGTACCAGCAGAGTGTAGAAGTGCTACCACCAGGTTATTATTAGGTGCTAATTAACAGCATAAACCACATAGATAGCCGAGCAATCATAGAAGAATTGGGGGAGAATATACATTTTTTCTGCATACCACATCTCTAATATTGCTTACATTAAGCCATAATTCAGAAGAGAATCAGAGAAGTCTTCATCAGCATTTGTAGACACCAAAGAGGATTCAGGTTAGAGGCTATGCACCAAGAATATTTTTTGCTATTATTCACAAGGAGCAATAAGTCTATTAAAAGTTAATGCAGTAGGAAATTGGAAGTTGTACAGCAACTTCTGTGTAGTGAAACTCATCATTTTAAAGTAAGTTCTGTAGACAATGATGAATAAATCTTTATCGGACTTGTGGTGCCATAAAACCAAGAAGATCTAGGGCATGGATAGTAGTCCACAACTGTTAAACAGATGGGCATTTGTTTGCAGATGTGACATGAATATCAGAAACAAATGAAAGCCAGTGCTCATGTTTCAGTTTGTTCACAGGAACATAGCACAGGAATGATCCTTCTTTCTCATAGAGTCTATCACCTTGTAATTTCTTTCATGAGTTGATGCAGCGCTGTCTAAGACCAGCAAAGATTTCACTCCTCTCTCTTTTAATAGCTCCAGGAGTGTAGAAGAGAATGTAAACATGCAGCTTTCCTCTCCCCAGTCCCTGCTGTACAAGGGCAGATTCCCTTTTGAAATCTATTAAAAATGGCACTCTGGGGCCCTGAGACCGGAGGTGGGCGTAGAGTCACACCAGTAAACCTGCTTGAGGTTGTCAGACTACTAAAGCTTCACATTTCTGTGGTGAATCATTTTCAGATACAGTCAGGATGAAATGTTCTCAAGAGACAGGATTTAATATCGATGGTTTGCAAAAAATACCTAAATGAAGCCAAACTCCTGTACAGAGAAGGCCCCAACTGATGTTTCGCCAAACCAGGAAATGCCTGTAAAGAAACACACATGCACTAAAAGCAGCAATCCCCTGGGCCTCCTAACAGAGCCACAGTGGAGCCCAGCTAACAGAGCCTGCTGAACGCACCCCCTGAGCTGAGGCAAGGGTTAAGAACACTCCAAATAGCCAGAAAGCAGCAGAGCCAAAAGGGAAGTCACATTCATTTCTGGTCAAATACATTGAATGAACTATGTTTAAAAGAAAATCCACTGCTGATGGTCTGGGGTACGGCTCTTGTGACCTAATTAACTGCAGGTCTGAGCCTAACAGGGGTTGGGATATCTCAGCTCACACTGAGGAAATTACAGAGGCTTGCAGAATAGTCCGCAGGAGTGTCTTATCACCCAACTCTGTTCAAACATCAGCCACATGCCATTACTCAACACCCTGCACAGAGGGACGGGGACTCGGGGAGCCGAGGCATGGTGCTGGGGTGGGTGCTCCCTACAGCCAGGGGAGCTTTCTCATTTCGCAGCCACAGCATCATCCTAATTCTTACCACATCTTTGGAATACTTTTCTATTTGTTACAGTGGCACCTGCTGGCAACAGCAAGGGCAAAAGCAGATTTCTTGCTGTTGAGCTAAGCAGATAAGTTTAATTATGACCCAAAGTGTGCAGTATTTCATTTCTCTCTCACACACACTCTCACTCTCTCTTTGGGTCTAATATAACACATTATACAGAACACAGGGAGGCTTGTTAGATTACTGTTGGAAGATGCAAGAATTGGTTAATTTTGCACCATTTCTCCCTGTCATTATAATCTTTGCCACAAGAATGGCTACATTCTGTGAAATGTTCTGTTCTCAGTGCAGTCATTGTCATGTGAATGAGCTATCACAGAATCCTAATGCCTGAGATGTTTTATTCTTACATTTGTGACATTTGTATTTCAGTGACAAAGACTTCAGCAAGAATAGGGAATGGAAGAAATTTAATCCAGTCTCTTGATCATTTTTAAATTCTAATTTTATGGTCTTTTCTTTCCCAGATGCTACAGCACAGTTTCCTTCATATGTAAGAAGTCTGTGTTTAGACTAAGAATGAACTGATGAAATCAAACCTCTGGGATGTTTGTACTTTAATGGTTTATGCATTAAAGATACTGTATTGGTGCAAATTGCTGATAGTTAAAAAAGGTGAAAACCAAAGAATATTTGCTAGTCTTTTTGCCACCTACAGTGTATGTATTCTCTTAAAACTCTGATAAGCTGGAGTTTCTATTACAGGAGCATATAATAAAAGATCAATTATTTTCATATATTGATATCAGCCAATGGGATAGTTCAAACTAGCATCAGAGGTAATTGGGCCAAGGAAGAGCACCATGGATCATTTTAAATGTGCTGCAGTGTGACATCTCAGATGCTGTTCTGTTTGGCTGGTTTCAGAGGCAAACATTACCATTGCTGTTAATGGAACTAGGATCAAGACCTCAGTCCAAAATCTCCTACCCAGTTTAAGTCTTTGTCAAGCCAAATGCCTCTGAAGTGGCTTGCATGAGTAACAGTTTAGACAATCCAGCTCTATTTTCTTTCTCCATCTCAGGTATGTTTTAAGCTTAACTTGTAGTTTCTGCTGATCCTGGAAAATATAATATTTAGCAGGCAATTTTGCAGGGGTTCCCTGGTACACACATCAAGGGGTAAATTATTATGGTAGAGCAAACAAAACATTCAAATCTGCGGGAGGAGGGAGGGATTCTGATTATTTTTTTCCAGCCATGGATACAAAATAATTGTTCTTCAATGATCTTTCCTACAGCGTGACCATAAAAAGGTGTCTGAGCTGTCAAAATGGTATTCGGATGGCTGACTGTCAAAGATCTGCTACAGCATCACAACTGGAGATTTTAATTGCATTCAGACATCACACTGGAAAGACGTTGAGTGCATTTTATCCCTTCGCTCTCTTACATGCACTTATTCTTTCAGAACATAAGCTTATACGTACATATACATTTTCACAGCTTCAAAATTGTATAATATTTAATCTGTGTTCATGTCAGGTAGTAATATCCCCCTTACTCTTTCTCTCTTTAAATAAATGTTTGCAGATTCCACTTTTGATACCAGAACTGCAAGGCCTCATTATTTCTTATTTCCAGAGGTTACAGAGTTTTAATGTTAAAATGTAATCTTTGAGATAGTTTCATTTGCCTAGCCTAACCTCTCTGATCAAATGAGCACCTTTTTTACTTTTCAAAATACTAGGATCTCAGGACCCATGCATTCTCTTAATCATTGCTCAATTTCTTTTATCCATGTTCCTTTTTTCCCTACACTCATAACAAGACTGCAGCTCAGACCTGCGAGATCTGAACTCTAGTCCATATTTTTAATGTCATGGTTCTATAGATAATATATTTTTTTGATTTTTAGTTCACAGGTAACCTACTTAAAGATATCTAGATATGTATTTTAAATTCTTAGATAAAATGTTCAAGTAGTTGATTTTAACTTGCAATAACAAAGAATTCAGAAAAGAAAATCCATAGGGAACATCCTAACAAGTACATGGCTATCCTATTTTACAGGGCTGTATTTTACTGGGAATCTCCCTGTTTTCATGCACTGCTTTCTGGCCTCAGTTTTCTTTTGAAAGTTTTCTTTATTATGAAAAAAAAAAACATTGAGACTTTTGATGCCTAGAGAAAAGCCACTAAGTTCATTACTCTGAATATTAAAACTTTCAGTTGAATATGGATGTGGAATGGAATAATGGAGAGAATGTTCACCATGAATACAACCAGACTGTGCTGGCAACATTCAAATTCCTCATTAGAAAAATCAAATTCACAGGGAAAAAATATACAAGGTATGGTATTTCTGTCATGGTCTTGCACAGGCACAGCTTTCATAACAGTGGGAAGATCTGACCATGCAGATCCTTTCTACATGTAAATGCTTTAACACAGTATCTCCAGCTCTAGTGTCTGTGGTGCCTTAGCATGCCATGGAGGTCCATGGATTATTCCATCTCTACTCTGACATGCTACTACAAGAGGCAACACAGGAAATGTGTTTTGCTTCCTTTATGTGGCACCTTGTAAAGCACTTTTATTTTGAATGAAACACTTTTTGTATGATGCATGGGAAGAATGCCTTGGAAAGGTTCCCCTTGCCTCCCTCTTTCCCTGTTCAGCAAGCCTCATAGAAGAAATTTATTATAAAATCTGAGCATCATGCAAATTTATTTCCAATTATGGGTAATTTTTGGCTCCAGGAGAGAAATGAGGTGGTAAACTGACTCCTCACGTACCAGTCTCTGCTTTTCGTTCTCTTTCAGCTTGGTTGCAATTGGTTGCAATCACTAGATGATACTCCAGACAGCCTAAACAGACAGTATGGATGCTCAAGACAGCTGAAGATCATGGAATCATAGAATCATAGGATCCTTAGAGTTTCAAGGGACCTTTAAATGTCATCTAGTCCAACTCCCCTGCAATGAACAGGGACATCCACAGCTAGATCAGGTTGCCTAGGGCCTGATCCATTATTAACTTAGTCATATAACAAGGTCGGCCTCTTCTCCTGTGTAACTAGTGATAGGGCTAGAGGGAATGGCCCCAAGTTGCACCAGGGGAGATTCAGGTTGGACACTAGGAAAAACTTCTCCAAAAGAGTGGTCAGGCATTGGAATGGGCTGCCCAGGAAGGTGGTGGAGTCACCATCCCTGAAGGTGTTCAGGAAATATTTATATGTGGTACTGAGTGACATGGTTTAGTGGGAAATATTGGTGATAGGTGGATGGTTGGACTGGATGATCTTGAAGGACTTTACCAACCTTATTGAGAAGGTTCAAATTCTGCCATACCACCAACATCCGCATCTGACATCGTGGGCCAAAAGAATAAAACAGGAGGAATTACTTTCAGAGTAGCCCTCATACGTAATTAAGAATTAAGAAAACAACCTGCCATAAATCAATGTATAAGATTGAGCAACTTGAATGTTTCTTTCATTGTAAGGAATTCTTTTCATAGCTCTCATTTTTTCTCTGTATTTTTATGTAACGGCTTTTACCTATATGGGTCCTCACTATCCTAAAACTTAAGTAACAGTACTGTTCTACAAGGTGAACAAAATTACAAGTCAGCCTCCTGCAAATGATACAGCTTTTTTAAATCATAATTAAAAAAAAATGTTTGGAATCTTTTGCTTACTATCTCTGAGCTTTTTGTGTGCACTCAAACCATGTTTTCAAGTTTTCTATATTCATGAAGACCAGAAACTCAATTTTATTTTGAAATGAAAGCTAAGATTATCAGATGATAATTGATTCCAAGAACTAGGACTTTAAGTAAAATACCAGTATCATGAGACTCTTGATAAAATCACTGCAGTTGGCAACAACTGAAGAGTCAGGCAGAGAGTATCACTTTTTTAATCTCCTTATTATATATATAAAAAAATCAGCACCATAAGTAATAGCAAATATTTCTCCATGATCTGCCAGCTCATGTATTCAGTTAAACTAACAATAATACCTCCATCTGGAGTGTACCTCCATCTGTGCCTCCCAACCTATTAACACCTCACCAATATGCAAGAAGGCAGATGTCCTTGATTTATAGGCATAGTACACAGAACACAGGCTCCAGCTATGTACACATCAGTGAACTAGGGATGACAATAACACTCACACCAAGAGACTGAGAGGCTAAATTATTTTTTTTTCCAAAACACATGGATATTTTTGCATAAAATCCAATAAAATTAGAATTTAATGGACTATGAACACATATTAAAATAATGTGAAAAAAAGAGTTGTATATGCATTCTTTTCAGTTAAATACCAGTGCAAAGATGTTGTGATATGGTTTAGATTTTTAGTCCAGCTACTCTCAAATATTCATTCCTATGTTGGATTTAGAAAAATATCCAACATATATCCAAAAGATAATTTCATAAATCATCTTGCTAAAGATTTAGACAGAATATTTTCTGCA
Organism: Numida meleagris; assembly: GCF_002078875.1. NCBI lineage: Eukaryota > Metazoa > Chordata > Aves > Galliformes > Numididae > Numida > Numida meleagris. The sequence continues at coordinate 118,759,089 of NC_034410.1, forward strand.
AGTATGCGAGCAACTAGAGGGTAATGCTTTGCTTCTTTAACTTCTATTGACCTTAAATGGGAACTGAGGGTACTTTATTACACCACAATCAAGAGGCCAAAAAAAAGGAGGAAAAAAAGAAGATGGCAAAACAGGAATTAAAGTGATTACTAAAGAAATAGAAGGAAGGTAAGACAGGAAACCTGAAGGAATTAAAAACAGAAAATAAAAAGAAAAAAAAAGTGAAAAAAAGTGAAGCAAAGAACACAGAAACAAAAAGCAAAAAAGATGCAATAGATCACCACAGGTTGTCTGTAGAAAAAAAAATATTTAGGAAAAAAATAAAAGAACTGAAAGTTTGCAAGAAAAAGAAAGCAGGGGAAAAGGTGACAAAGCACAGTTGGGATTTAAAAAAATGAAGATCAGAATCGTAACGGTGATAAATGTTACCTTTTCTACTTTTTAATTTCCCTCTGAGAAAAGTTATTGCAAAATAGCCTATTGCACAATGATGTCGTGATAAATATCAAAGGTCAAACCTCTTTTTGAAGAAAACTAAAATGTGAGTCAGTTCCTCTGTTCCAGACCAGACACTGAAAACAAGTGTAAGCTACACTGCCCAAATAAGAAATGAATTAACTACACTTACCTTCTTTATCTTACAAACACTGTTAAGAGTTCCTAAGTTTTGTCTTGAGCAGATACATGCCAGCCAGTATATGTTTTTATGGAGCATTGGTTTGACTCAGGATAACATTCTTGTTTCCTGATGGTACATGGACAATTACTATTTTCATTTATTTGCTTTTATTTCACACTAGCAAAAGCCAGGCCTGATGGTCTGGAAGGCTTTCACATTCACAGTTCTTTCAGCTTCCACAGCATTGTCCCAGAAAGGCAGGTAAGGAAGACATGAATGAGGTCAACATTAGTGCAACACTGGGGGGAAACTAGGCTAAAGCAAAGGCAAAGCTGGGAGGGGTGTAAGTTTCTGCAGTGGATCCTGATAGAGTTGTACCTACTTTTACATCAGAGAACGAGCACCTGCTTCTTTTCCTTCTTCTTTAATGTCTGTGCACATTTCCTAGCTTACTCTCCAGCACCTCTGATTTGCCAGTAACACAAAAAATCAAAAAAGAATCGGTTCATGCTTGATCAGCTTGATAAACTTCTATAATGAAATGTCAAGGGACTTGGACAGGCTGGAGAGGTAGGCTAACAGGAACCTCTTAAAGTTCAACAAGGAAAAGAGGGGGCCACCCAGCTGGAAATCAACTCTAGAAAAAGACCTGGGTGTTCTGGTGTACACCAAGTTGAACAGCGTGCCTTTGCAGCACAGAACTGGTAAACTGTCTGCATTAGGCCAAGTATTGCCTGTAGGTCAATGGAGGAGGTCCTTCCCTCAGCACTGGTGATGCCAGTGTCCACTGTGTCCGCCTCTGGGCTCCCCAGTACAAGAGAGACATGGATATACTGGAGAGAGTCCAGCAAATTCCATGAAGATGATAAAAGGACTGAAAAACCTCTGCTATGAAGACAGGCTGAGGGAGCTGGGACTGCTCAGCCTGGAGAAACAGAAGCCTGGGGAGATCTCATCGATGTCTATAAATACCTAATGAGAGGGTTCCAAGAGGAGAGGGCTGGGCTCTGTTCAGTCGTGACTAGTGCCAGGACAAGAAGCAGTGGGCACAAAAAGGCACACATGAGGCTACCTCAGACCACTTGGTGTGTGAGTGACACAGCACTGCATGGGTTGCCCAGAGAAGCTGTGGAGTCTCTTCCTTCAAGATTTTCAAAAGCCGCCTGGACATGGGTATGGGCAGCCTGCTCTTGATGTCCCTGCTTGAGTATGGGTTTGGTCAGGTGGGCCCTGAGGTCCCTGCCAACTTCAAAAATCCTGTGATTGTGTGATTTTTTCTTTTTTCATTTTTACATTTCCCTGTCCCCAGCTTGCTTCCTTAGTAGTAAGAAATGCCCTCTTCTGTTGAACTATAAAGTCCTCTGTTCCAGCCTCCAAATTGCTATGTAGGTTTCTACTTCCAAGAAAAAGAACTCCCAAGAAAACAAGTACTCTGTGAAGTCATCCATCAGAGACAAGTGATTTAATTCTGTACCTCATTTGTTCTCTTACTGTAATTCCAAGGGATTTGGTATATCCTAGCTGTACACAGTGGTACTTCAGGAGCCATCAGATCATCTTAATTGGCTTGCATATTTTCTTTCTCTTCAGCTACATGATGGCTGAGGTTAGGACTCCATCTATGCTGGTACAGTCCCAAATAACTTCAGCGATGGTCTGCAAGAGTCCTGGTTTGTCAATATGAATCAGATTGCAGGACTGTTCACATTCCAGGTGTGGGGCTTGTCTTTTATAGCACTTAGTAAAAAGAGTCCTCAATCTCAATTATTAAAATAATTGGTAACACTATATATGTTTGTATTTGTACGCATTAATACTCTTCAAACAGCACAGTGCAGTAAAATTATTATTTTTTGAAGAAGGCATTAAACTAGTGATCTTGTATGTTAACAGCATGTAGGTTTTATAGTACCCTTGGGCCCTCTGTTTCATGATGCTAAAACTGTATTCTAAACACAAGTTCCTCTCCCTCCATATGTTTTAATTTAAACAAGGAAGGTATGGGATATGACCTCGTCTTCATTCCAGCAGTTGGATGTACCTAAACCAAAAGGCCAGGCTATTTACAAAATGCCTAATAGAAATATCTTTAAGGAAACTAAGTCAACCATGAAGACCAAGCAAAAACTTCCCTATCAGACTACAAAGACTAAAAGCAATGCCTGAAAAAATCATAATAATAATTTTTAAAAAGAGATTAATTTTTTTAAACTGAAGCTTCAGCTTCCTTTGTCACAAAACACAGAACCTACTTTACACCAATTGCTACTGGTTTCTGTCTTAATTGGACAATTGCCTTTGTGCTCATGCTCAGAAATTCAGTATTTCAATGTTTCAAAGATTGACTGCTGCTGGCTTGCACCATCCCCCATTCATTCTCAGGGAGCTTTGAAAGGTGGTCTGCTTTGACATGTACATCATTAGACAGAAGAGGGGAAGCAAGGTATCAATATCAGAAATGAGCAATAGCAGGAAAAGAGTGTGGCAGGAAAAGAAAACTATTAGAAACACTTCAGTGTCCTGAAGTAAAAAAATAATAATAATAATAATAACTGCCAAGTTGGGCTGACAGAATCCCATCTAGAGAAATTGAGAGGCAAAATACCATACATTCACACACTGGCCAGCTCTATCAAAGGAATAGCACAGGAAAGCCTGCTTATATGGATTTTGATGAGTGCTTAAAGTAAGAATTCTTGGTCTGGGGTGCAATGATCTTGCCTACCTTTTAGCTAAGGCTGGAGAAATAAAGTATAATACAGGAATACATAATTATTTTCAAAAAGCTAATCTCCTAAGCTTTATCCAGTTTTTTGCAAAAGTTTTCCTCAGAATAGAATGCTGCATTCCCCATTTAAAATAAATGGTGGCGGTGGCTTTAGGAAAGTAAATAAAAAACTTGGTGTCACTGTCTCATTCAGGGTAGAAATGTGAGATCCATCTTTAGCTACAGAGCAATTGTAACTGCTTCAGACAGAAGTTATCTACTCACTACTTCATCTAGGACCCCACTCCTTTGTATATTAGTCATGGGATTTCCACAAATGTCCAGGACTGGGCTAATACTGCTTCTAGAGACATCAATAATACAACTCCCATTAATTTTAAAGGAAGACAAGCTAAATCAATGCTAAGAGCTTTTGAAAATCCTTTCCTAAAGGTTTTATACAAAATTCTTCTGCCACCTAAATTATACCAGACATCACTAGCATCTCAAGTTGCATTCAATAATTTGTTTGATGTAGTGCTTACTTTGTTTATTTAAAAATAAAAGCAAAATTCCCAAATGAAATAAAAGTTTAACTGGATTTTAAGCTTTTATTGAATTCTTCTTAGGATGTCAAATACTGTTGTTTGAAGTTCTGCAGAATCGATGTGCAGTATTTTGCTAACCTTTTCCTTGGTTCCAGTTAGCTTGGGTTTTCACTCACAAAATTTCACTTTCTGGTTCAAACTCACTTAAAAGTTCAGAGTGAATTTCAGCCAAGTCCACTAAGTGTGATCTGTTTTATGTTAAAGTCAGCCCATAAACTGCTCAAAACTGGGCTCAGATTCTTTTGAAACTGGGCCTACGGTCTGTGTAAAAGCAAACTCAAGAAAATATTTTGATGAACCTCGGCTCAATATTTCAAAGTCTGTAATGAAACCTGAAACAAACCAAATTCCAATTTGTTTGGGGCTTCATACTGCATGTGTTGCATCGCTCCATCAAACTGATGACATTTTACCACAACTTTTACAGTGAAAGATTTTTCTTCCCATAATTTCCCCCAAACCCCTTGGCTGCTGGAAGTAGTAATGTATTACCATGGATACAGATTACAGAGTGGGGTATGGAGAAGAGAATGGAGGTTACAGAGTATAAAGAGATTTCTTTGGAGTTGGCATTTGGAGCAGAGTCAGATAGCACAAGAGATTTTTTTTTATTCAAATATGTGCAGATCATAAAAATGTTATTTTCCAGAAGATGAAGTAAAATAGATTCCAATTTCGTGTCTTTGGTAGAGCCATCTATTTTTCTGGAAAGCAAAGTGATAACCTTCACATATTTACTTGATTTGGTCTGGAATAGTGCAATTTAAAAATTAGTAAATTGATTGTAAATGCTTTCTCTTTTCGGCTGTGCAGGGAGGAAATAGGAGACTATCTTGTCAAGTACAGAAATAGTCAGGCTTGCATGCCTCAGCTTCTGCCATGGCTGAGTGCAAACATGCTCATATACTTTTCTGTTCCAAAAACAGAGCCAACCATGGCTCCCCCACCACCATGTGCAGTGCTGAAAAGGAAGCCAAAAAGCACAATCTGCAGAGTACAAAGTGTAGTGATGAGTGGTGAAGGACCATCCAAGGGAGCAGCCAGACCTCCTTCCAGAGGATATAGCTCTTCTAAAGACAGAGAAAAGTAACAGGTGAGCCAGAATTTTTTATTTCTGGACTAACAACAAGATCCTCCAAACAGTCCTATTAAAAATAGCCTAATGGAGTAATCCCTAGTAAGAATCTGTAGAAGTGAAAATGACGAAATTCCACAGAGGTTCCCCAGAAAGTCCTTTCTACTTGGAAAAGTAAATCGTAAGGAAAAATGATATTATTTTGATAAGCTTAAATCCATTCTACTCAATTGTGTAGGAGCCACATGGATATTTTTCTACCATACTTTCTAATCTAGTTCAAAACCTATTGATGTATTATTATCTAATCCTTCTGTGGGGGTGCTCTTGAAGTGATCACAAAAAGGAGTGGTGTTCGGTTCAGTGGAAAGGTAAGGCTTATGCTGCTCATTCTGCCATTAAAAAACGTGAAAAATATTTGCACACATGCAAAGATTCCACTTGTATAGATGCGGTATCGCTATTTTTGTTAGGGATGCTGAAATATCCTTCCCAAAGAGAGCAGCCATGAAGCCAATTAAGATTCAGGAAAGGGCTAATTGTGCTCCCACTCCAGCCTGTGACAAGGTTGGCACTCATTTAATGACAGCAGAATCAGTCCCAGAATAATTTGCAGCAAATGGAGCGACAGAAAATGGAGGGGTTAACAAGTTTATTTTAGAATTAACTTTTTCCTCGGAGAAGATTAATATGTCAAGCTGCACACTAAGTAGAGGTCAGTGCTAAAAGACCACCACACTAATCATGGGAATGTGTTTGCACAGACATTGATGTGTTGCAGTAAACGTTTCTGGAGGGAAGCAGAGAACAGTCTCTCCGCAGCTGCTGGTGCTGGGTGGTTCCTTCTCTTGTTGGAAAGGCATCCCACACCTCACCAGCACTGAAGTCCCCATGACTTGAGATTCCCACAAAGGCAAAGACCAAGGTTCACTAAATCAATGCCTATGGATACTAGTGGCCCTCCTTGCATACAGGGACAGTGGAGAGAAAGAGAGAAGGGTAAGGTTTGGAACATGACTCCAACATAATGAGTTTACATGCATCTTTAATTACACTTGTGCAACCTCCTGTAGGGAATTTGCTTTAGCAGATTTAGCAATGAGATTTAGGCTCAGTGATCTCTAGAGGTACCTTCTGACACCTATGACTCTGTAATTCTGTGATTCTGTGATCTTTAGTGGTAATTGTATCCCACTGCAAAAACAGGAGACGTGTTTTCTCAAGCTCTAACTCTCAACATTTTATTTATGCAAGATAAATCACACAATTTTTCATACCTTTAATACATTTTTCATACCATGGTGTGATCATGTTTATAGATTTTTAATCTGATCTGTTACTGAGGAGCCCATCCTGTGCACAGGAAATGAGGCAGCAGGGCCAGATAAAGAACACCCTCAAAGTGAGGGCGAGGAGGACCCCCTAACCATGAAGACAGACACCTCTGTTGCAAGGCAAAATGCAGTTATTTTTATTGTGAGTAGATGTTGCCATGTCACAGTCCTTACAGGTGCATTTGTAAGGGATGGATGCAGTACACTTTTATTATGGGAATTCTTCATGATTTCTTACTTATGCAAGGCAGCAATCCTGAGTTGTCCACAGCACACAGGCACATTGCTGCTTCTGCAGGATTTAGCCAGCTGGAGCACATCAGCACATCGCTTCAGCAGCTCCCCAGCTACAGCTGCATGCAGGAAGAAATGCTTGGATGGATGCTGCTCCTGAGCTGAAAGTATTTGGAAGACACAAAATTAGCCAAGGCAGGAGCAGCCTCCTTCAGCCCCAAACTGTTCAACTCAGGGGGCAGAAATTTCTTCTGCAGTTTTCTAGAAGGGTGCCCAAATCTGAGAATTCCTTACGTACATTTCACTGGATCTCCTGAACTGCACTGCAGGTGTATCCCTTCAGCATTTGAAACTTTCCCACAGGGAGAAAGAAAGAGGTGAGGGGAGAAATATTTAAGTCAAGCAAAGCAATGAAACATGATATATATACAAACCTGCAAATTACCCACACAGAGGTGTGATATCAGAAACACCTAATGCTTCCCCTGACACCCAAACTGCTTCCTCTAAGACGACTGTGTCCTTGCCAGGTATTTATCGCTGCAAAACCCTGTAGCACATTTTCACCTTCGTAAATATACACACTTATGCTGATGTGTCTTAAAACTGCAAAATGGAAAAAAAAAAGAGAATAATGCTCTTACTATTACATCCATTCATTTTCATCTCAAAAAATCAGTAAGATTACAACTCATCCTTTTATCCCAGGATAACTTATTGGTGTTATTTCCATCTCTAGGGAACAAAGAGCTCCTACTCTGTATGCTGCAAAACAGGTGCGTGATAAGGATAAAGAAAGCAGGACTGCTGTAGGGAAGTCAGTCACTGGGATTGAGGGCAGCAGCATATGCATTTAAAGAAATCTCATTCCTCCACAATTCCCTGGCAGACAGAGCGGAAGTTTGGAGGTTCTTTTGTGGGACCCTTAGTCTTAAAGAGATTCATACAGTTTACACAGCTTGCTAAGGCTCAGGGATCCTCCAAAGCTGCAAGTTTCTTCCGACTGCTACAGACAGGTTTTAATGAAACCTGCTGAAAGACACAGATATGGAGGCTGACAACCACCAAGAGGCAAAAGGATAGAAAGCAGAACGTGCGCCTGCAAACAAACAGTCACACCTACAGAAACATGGGCACACAACACAAGAGCAGCTATATTGATTATCAGATAGCATTTGACACTGTTAACAGATAAGCTCTAAAGCCAAAGTTGTTGGTTATCACATATGTATCACTGCACACTACTTTAGCTTTAATAGTCACTCTGACAGAGAGAGGGAGCGAGGCAGACAGACAGAGGATTTCAGAAGAAGAGAAAGGTTCTCACCTCTAACACAGCCGACAACTTTATTCAAATCTTTTTGACCAAAAAAAAATGCCCAACAACCAGAAGACCTAACAAGACATCCTTCATGGAAAATTACTGAGTCCAAAATGATTTCCTTTTCAATGAGCAGTGGAGGTTACCACAGCATATACTAAAGGAAATAAGAAAGCAATTAAGATACCTTTGTTAAGGCTTTTTTAACTTGTCAGCAGCATATGCCTTTTGTTCTTCAATCTTTCAGGTTAATAAAATCAAGGCCAGCTCCCTTAGAGATTCTGAAGCTATTAGATATTAGTAAAACTTAATGTACCACAGGGACTGTGTAAGAAAAAAATGCACTTAATTGAGTGTTGAGAGCCAGAGCCACCCATTGTAAGTATATTCTGGCAATTGAGATGTTATTATTGCCAAGGCTCTGCCATATGATGATATAAATGCATCTTTTCTGAATGAGAGCTCTGAATACATGGATGAAAAGATGGCTGCATTCCTTGAAAAGAAAGGCTGGAGCTCTTCTTTTGCATTTTGTCATTGCTATCCATAAGAAGCGGTACTGTCATTAATGGGGTTACATTTCTAACAAATTCCTAAGTAAATCTGGTAAAAATGAGTTTCCAAAATGAGTCATTCAATATTTGCTTGTCTGAATTTGCATTTCTAATAACGTCTCTGTCTAAATGGTAACCTTATTATCAGCCTCTCAATACGGTGTTCAGTCCTTGTGAAGAAACAAAGACACTCCTTACTTCATTTCTCCTCTCTGGGTGAATGATGTATGGGCTTTTTCAAATGCTTTCAGGATATGAGGGTTCTACTTAGCCACACACTCGAAGCGTTAGCAGTGGAGGGAGACAAAGAAACCCAAACAACTGCACAAACTGTAGTTCAGAGTCTGATTACTGATCCAAATTAGACTGGACAAACCAAGAAGGGCAGGGTTTTGGTATGGATTCTTTCAAATAAGAGCGAGTTACGACAAAATCTGTGTTTATCTGATGCTCCACGCTCAGATTCTGGAGTTGCAGTAGAGACAACAAAACCAGACACAAAGCTAAACTCCTCAAGATTAGCTTATTGATCTTCACTCAGAAACTTCTAATACTAAGTAGGGGGATGCAAACTGGAGGGAACACTTCCCTCAGAGGACACCTATCCGCAGCTCCAGTTCTCACATAAGGGGGTTATCAAGTATGTATACTTATTCCCTTGGGAAACTTCTTTGGGCTGGAAGTCTCACCTTGCTAGAGCACAGACTCTAGGATAAGTAGCAGGGCCCTGGAAGCCTGCCCCTGCAAGCTGCATACAGACAAGTAAATATTCCCAAGCTTCCCACGACATTTTTTTTTTCTGTGGAAAATAAAATAAAAAATACACACTTTTTTAGAGCTTAGGGGCATTTTCATAGAAAAGAGAAAGAAAGTTTTTAGATAGCAGACATGAATTGCTTACTGTAATATTGTCTTCTTCAAAGTCACAATAATGCTGACAGAGAATGAAACCATTAAAGAATTAAGAAATGGTAGTACAATCAAAGTCAGCACTGCGTCATGGAAAACAGATCTTGTCACTGAAATCTGATTTTTTAAGATCATTTGCAGGGTGCTTAAAAAAAGATGAGACACATAATAATAATCCTTATGCTATAGCATACAGTGATTTATAAGGAAATATTCCCCTTCATTCCCCAACTACCTTAGCATTGATCACAACACCTCCATTAATGCTACACACTCTGACAACAGTATTTATAAGACTCCGGAGGGTATTTCCATCCTATCCCATGTAGGGAGATTTACATTTGTACACAGCCCTTTCATCCAAAGTCCTCATCAGCTCTTCCCCATGCTACTCCTTCTGGAAGGTTGCTGCTCCATCCTGAACACTTTATCATCCCATCATGCCTAACTAATTACTTCCCCTGACATCCCTTGGGAGTATATATACATACACATGCACACACATGCACGCTTAGTGCAGCCCACCATTGTACATGTGGTGTTTCAGGGGCTTTTGTTCCCCTGAGCTTCCTGCTGAACAGTGAATCTCATAACTCTTTATACTTTGTGTTACGCTAGGCCTCCTTCCAAACAGAGAAATGCTAGAGACAAGATTTGGATGTGTGAAAGCTTGATTTTTTTGTCTAATATCCTGTGGAAGCTTGCTCAAATCCTGTCAGCACTGTGTGCCTCAGACTGCACCTGTTAAGTGAGGAGAACTGCAGATTCAAAAGGGCAGCCTCTATTTTTTGAGGTGCACAAAAGCACACAATAGAAAATAAAGCCTATAAATAAAAGCTATGAGAAAAGGCATATTAGGCTTCAAAATAAGGTATGTCAGAGGGGGTAGGGGTCAGTATTGAAAAAAATTTGGCTGTAGGCATTTCAATTTCAAGATAAGATATGTTGAGGTGGTTAAGGGAAACTGATTAGATTAGTCATTTATATTCATTGGTAGAGAATGTTAGCATGAGGAAGGGATATCTAGAAAAGGGGATGCAGTTAACTCATATGTAAGTATTAATGAAAAAGATGTGTCCATCAATGGCAAGTCAAATTGGAGTCTGTATCAAGCTTCTTCTCCCTGCTGTCCCCGCTCCTGAACAAAAAATCCCACCTCTTTGCATCTGTAAGTCCCGAGCCTGTCTCCCACTAAAAGTACATCTTAATTCCCACAGGACAGAAAATATCTTTGGATTTGGGGGAACTGTCTTTAAAAACAGAGTGGCTAGGAAAAACTTTTATTTTATGGAGCGGGGAGATTTTGCTAGTTGAGATTGGACGCATTCCAAAATTTAAGGGGCTTTCTGTTTTATGTAAAAGCTTTTCTGACGATCCCACAAAATTCCCAAATGGCATGAAGTATCCCTGTTCCAGGGCAGAACCAGTCACTTATCCCAGGCACCACGCATTTTTGTCTGCCGCTGCGCAGGGGATCTGCCTCTCCAGACACAGCGAAACCCCGTCTTGGTTCATACTGGAACACAGCTGGAAGTGAATGGTGATTTCAGGCCTGGGAACTCTTGTGCCGGGTGAAAGTATCAGGGGCTTGCTGCAATGATAGCCCATATTTCTGCTTACGTGTGCTCGGAGGCCAGCGCAAGCTGCTGACCCACGTGCCAGTGCCTCTCCCCATCTCAGCCCGCAGGCAGCAGCACAAAGGCCTCTGCAGCTGCTCAGCGCCTGGCAGGCCCCAGAGGGTGAAATTAAAGACACTCTTTAAAGTTTCACTTTTTTTTTGTTTTAAGTGCAGGACTTAAAGTCCTGCGTAACATCTGCCATCTGGGCTAGCAGTGAGCTGAGGTCATGCATCTTGATATTGTGAGCCTGGCCTTTCCAGCCAGAATGGACTCTGACTCCTGTTTCTTCTGTGGATCAAGGGTGGATAATGAAACATAAAACAAAAGCATGTGTAGACAGTAGCAAAACTGAGAAGTCATATCAGACCAGCATTGCTGCTGCCTGCTAAATTAAGTACAGGGACACATTATGCACAGAGGATCCAAAAACAATGTTTCTGAGAAAGGAAGGAATATATACTCTTTTCATTCCCTTGGCCAAACAAAAGGAACCAAAGGATTGGTATTTGATATACTTAATTAGTAAAATCTTGCCAAGCCAGAAAAATAAAGGGTTTTCCAACCACTTAATTGTATATCCAGCTCCCTAATTCTGTCATTAACATGATATGGTGCACTGAAACAGCTTTGCAAACAGAATAGGGCTACGATAGCAGGATCCTTCTGTTTTCCAGCAAATAATTACCAAAATGCAAAGATCTGCATTATTGAATTTCCACAGAATGATCCTGTGAGAAATACAAAACTAAAGGAAGTTTAGCAGGACCCAAGGACAGCATCCAACATTCCCTCTTATGAGGCAGGCACATTTCTCAATAGTTTTTTCTCCACCTTTTGTCAAATGTACTTCTAGATAATCACTGACTACTACTTGGAGCCTAGGAATTTTTTAAGCCTGGATATTTTTTTCACTCTGTTGATGGTCACAAGCACAACAAGCTAGTTTCATGTGAGATCACTGGGAAAAAAGACAAAAAGTCCTCTCTATTCCTAGCTACATCTGAAAGGATTGGTGTCTATCTTTTTTATAACAAAGAGGGATAACTGGCCATAGGTATGCGGCTTGCCTGAGGAGTGCCTTCTTCGGGTCAAGTTTTGTGTCAAGCCTTTTTAAACCTGGAAATACAGTTCTGGCTCTTGGAGGAGCTAATATTTTTCAGGGATAATGTTTGCCTGCTATTGTACGGCCACAGTCTTGGAAGAAAAAACTGCTACAATGCTTCTCTAGGTCTTTATTCTATGGAGAGAGAATAAATATTTAAGTGGATCAGATCTACCAGTTATTAAGAAGAGATCCAGCAAGCATTCATTTGGCAGGCCACCTTGACAAGGGTTAATCACACATTTCCATAACCTGCTTACATAGCTCTTGCCTCTACACTGAGGACGGCTCTGGAAGGTCAGGCTTACACAATCCTGTATGCTCAGACTCTAAGGCCCTGAAAAACACACGACTCACATCTAATTGTTAGCATTTATCATTTTTATATTCTGAGTATACTCAATAAAATGGGATTTACTCTGTTGATGCGACAGCTGAAATATTTTTTTGCTTAGATATAAGGAAAATGTTATGATCGCTCAGTTTTCTGATTGGTACAGGCACATTACAGCACTGTGTTTCAAGCATAGAGGTGTTACAAGGGAATAGATGATAGAAACCTTTTGAACAATAACTTTGTATGCATAATATACACAATACTGTACACACACACATGCCCCCTTGAATTCTAATATGAAAATACAGACACATCTAACACAGAACTTGCACTAAACACACTGGTCTAATGATGAGTGCGTAAGTCACAGGTTAAATTTGCTCACCAGTTCAACACAAGGAGAGAGAGAAAAAGAGTGCAAACTAAGGAGAGTTCCCTGGGCTAATTTTCTAACCATCCGTTGGCTGATTATTCCTGCTAAAAGAGAATGAAAGCAAAGAGATAGAGAGTTATTACAATAAATATAAATTGGCTTCAGCCAGGAGAAACTATATCAAAAGGACTGGGGAAGAAGAAGAACAGGGATGTGATCCATCGCATTAATTGCACTGTAATTAGTTATATACATCCTGCATCCACTTCTCATAAATGTGTTCCACTTCTTATATAAAAAATGTTCAACATTAAATGCAGGAGCTGTTGTCCAAACTCATATCCATTATATTCTGAGATGTGCTTCCCATACATTGCTGGCATCCATTAGCTTTTAAAGACTAATTAGCACGAATTCTAGATGGGTGTGGGCTGGACTGCTCCACTTTCCATTTTTTAAAAAGGCAGAAAAGGAACAGATGCATGTGTGCTCATGTCTTCCGAGGGCTGTTTACACAGAGAACCACTGAATAAGTTTACAACATTTGAAAGCCGTATGTCGTGGCTCACAGAGCCCAGGGCCTTGAACCGGGGCCATCCGCACTGCCTTTCTGCCAGAGCTCAAATCTCAGTCCTTCCCACCAGGTGTACACATTCATTAACACCCAGTAACAGCTGGACCCACTCCAAAGCGTGCAGAACCTTATGGGCGGAGACTACAATCTATGTAGTGTTTACAGGCAGGATGCAGGCTAACAGGACAGAGGTAATGCAGGCTGTGAATGCAGTCTTTCATTATATGCACATATGTACTAACTAAGCAAACGAACCTATTTACTGAAGTTTCATTTGAGTATAGAAGGGACTGTTCCTTACCTCAGACTTGTCCTTCACAGCTGACTCCTGCAGTACAGTATATACAGACAAAGCCTTTGCCATGACATCTGCCTGATCCCTGAATAAACATGGCTGAGAACACATGCGCTATTTCTGCTTCTGTATTTGTATTAGGGCAATGTATTCAGCTATGAAAGTTGCGTGGCCACTGAAATACAGCCTGCTTTAAGGAAGAAATTTTGTAGGAGGAAGAAAAGGAATAATGTACTAAACATTCAGAATACAGAAATCATGAGTAACATTTTACCACAAAAAGAAAAGAAAATGCTATTGCTTATTTTGTGGACAGTGATTTCTCAAACAGTGTATAAAAACCCCGGATTTACAAAGACAGCTGTGGATGCAGAAGTAAATTCCTTTAGCTATTTCTAACCAAGGCCCTGTTCCTACGAAGAGAAGTATAAAGACAGATTCTTACACCCACGTGAAGCTCCTACTGATATATTCCTTCTATCCTAGGGAATAAGCACTCCCTCCATTTGGAAACTGCACAGCCACAATTTTGCTGTCTCCTCTTTCTGTTGCCCTTTACCATGCTAATGGGCACAAAATTCTATAGGAGGAGATATCCTGCATTCTATGAAGCTTTATTACAACATATCCCGTGATTCACGCTGGACATCTTAGGATCACTCTTCAAACATACTGTATTTGGTATGTGCTATCATCTTATGCCAAATCAAGCATTTCTTTCTTTTGCAAATTTGCAAGCTTCAGGGCTGGGCACAAATCATTTTCTACAGGTACCCGCTACTTGGTTCCCAATGTTCTGTTACATTTGGTCAGAGAGATTATAGAAGTCTGTTGGTTCCCTGCTTGGATGAGCATTCAGTTTGAAGATAAAAACTTACACATTTGAATATTTATGTGAGAATACTTGCCAATACAACTGCACATTCACTTTCGATGAATATGCAGGCATACCAGCTTGACAGCAAAACACTCACAAAATTGCACCTGTATCTGCAAACAAGTGCAATTAAATAGAAACCTAACACGGGATATTTGCAATATCAGTTCACCTCTATTTTTTTTCTGCAGTAAAAGTCCATGTGTGTGATCTTGCTGTCCAAAAATATTAATTCTATGTTAGTGTTAGGTGAAATGAAGTGGAATCATCAGCTTCATTTGAGCAAAAGTGGAAGAGGCAACTATGTCTGATCACAGGCAAAAAGCCTCTTGGCCTCAAATTAAAAAGACCAATAGATAAAATTCTGTTTCAGTCTATTAAGTATCTCTTCTTCCATTTGTTCCTTTTTGCCTCAGATCACATTCCTCCTTGCCAGGACCCAGCAATGGGTTAATTGCATGCAACACATGTTCTTGTAATCAGCGAAGTTTGTTTTCATCTAGGTGCCCTTTTAAGGGAACCTTGCTTGTCTTCTCTGGTGTTAGATCAGTAAGGAATTTAATTAGCAGGCAGAAAAGTTGTTACTGAAAGAGTCAAAACCTGCAGCAGCTAGTTCCCAATGTAAGGCCTGTAGCAGGCCAACTGCACTGCCCAAGCGTAAACTCAGGGCCTCTGGGACGACCTGTTCCCTCCAGAGCTTCCCAGGGCGAGTCCCAGCTCTGGTCTGCATTACTGCTGTCTCAGTTTACTGCCCTAAAGAGAGGGGTAGTCGGAGGATGACAGAGGTGCTAATCCACAGAGCAAAATACAAAAAGATTTACACCAGAGATGAGTAAATACGGGTAAAGAAATGAACCCACCATCTTTTTTTAAAAATCCTCTGTAAGTAATTTGCTTGATAAAACACAGCTCACATTTGGGCAGGGAGCTAAGTTAGCAGACAGAGTGGAAATAGCATGAAACCTCCTTTAAGATGGTTTGCATAATGTCAAATAGGTTAAAGAAACCCTGCTTCCTAAATTAAAACCATATTACACTTAAAGGAAAAATTTACTTTGGACAATGGTAATGGAAAGAATGACTAAATGATATAACTGTAATTAATTGTTCACACATGAACAGTATATAATATTTGTGATTGCCTAGAGTGTGTAATGTACATAGGGAAGTAATTGATGTATGCTTTTGTGTTGTCTGGGCCATCGAACAGTGCCAAATGAGGGAGGGGAAGGTAAGCACGTGTTCAGAGTTTATGTACATAGCAAAGCCCACAGCAGCCTTGGAAGGGTCTCCAAAAACATGCGTGTCAGGTCAAGAAATCTTCAAGAACAACAGCACGGTTCCCCCTCCCAAACCTGCCCCTCAGCAGGTTCTCCTTGCCACAGAAAAAAAAAAAAAATTAGAAGTGCAATTCCAAAATATGGTTATCTTCAGGGCACCTTAAGCAAAACAGAACCACCTAACTAAAACCAGGACCTGGTCCTGCCTTTGCGGAGAAAGCAAAGATTTCCAAATGCCAGTCTTTCTCTCTTGATCTCATATACTTCTGTTGTTAGTGAAAACTGTAAAACAGTATTTACAAGATTCTGCACAGCATGAGGCTGTTTGTATGCGGCTCTGTGAAGAAGCCAGCTTGTTCTCTATACAACAGTGCTACCTAGTGGCTCTGAATAACGCTGGGGCTCTCAATGGCAAAGCTGCTTGACATCTTTTACAGATATCTTCGTATTTGGAAAACAGTACTTACATCAAACATTCTTCCTTTACAAATCATTCAGTAATCTCATTAGGGCTGGCAGAGGAGAAAGGTTTCTTCGATACTATCACAGAATTTCTAGAAAGCTGGCACAATTCTGAGCAGGCAACTTTGAGAGGGTAAATGGTTTGTTGCCATTGGGTTGCTCCTTGCAGGCTATCACTCGAGCTGTGTAATTTATGCAACTGGTTCTGATAAAACTAACGTGATTATTCACGCATGTAAGGATTTCTCCTTTGCTTAAGGGTTACTGGACCAGTCCCCAAGCCAGAAATTCTTCAGCTAGATGTCATCAGTACCAAATCAACGCCACTGACAGGCTTGGAGAGTGCATGAGAGGGTACTTTTGCAAACTGGTGTTAAATTTGCCCATGTTGTTTGGAGGGAATACTGCAAGGACTGCAGTAATGGTAAATATTGCAGTGTGGTAAACTCCATTAAAAAGAAAATGTTGTCTAAATAAAGGCTTAGTCCAAAGCCTGTTTTAAAAGTCTTTGCAGGCAGGGTGCTTTACATGTTCTGATCTGCCCATTAGAGAAAAGCAAGGGGAGAAAAAAACTCATTTAGTGCTGACACAATGTTTTGAACGAAGCCCATTTGTAATAAGATGCTCTTTAGCCAAATCATTTAAGTCATTTGGAAATCATTTAGAATTCTCTTTCAGAGCAATTAGTTAAAAGCTAAAAGCCTCAAATGGTTCTTTGTGGTGATTTCATAATTATTGTTTGAAAACAGAAAATATCACCTTAAAGCAGAAAAAGAAAACCATCTGATGCAATTGAAAGTATCCGTGCATGTTCTTGGAGATCTGAGGGACAGGGAAAAGGTGACCTTTTCCAGATCTATGCATTCCATATAACAATCTTTTCTTGCCTCACGAAGAACACACTGGGGAGGAAATCATTCACTATTCTTGTTTATATGAGATGTTATAGTAAGAATTAAATGTAATTTAGTGGGACAATAAAATCTTCTCAAGTACTGATATTCGACACAGTATTGTTGTGTTTGGGGTGGATTTGAGGATGATTAAATGAGTAAATCACACAGATCTGAAACATTTTTTTCACCTCCTCAGATGGCATCTTGATCGTGCATGCACTGTGAACACCAAAAGCCTATAGGTCAGACCTGAAATTATAGCTAAAACTCAGCTCCTGAGGTACATGGACTGTTTATATCGATGAAAATTTATGATCTCTATACCCTAAATCCCTGGCCTCTCTTTTACATTGACTTCTTTACTATTTGCTGCTTTATTTTATGGTGATCCCTTGCCCTCTATAAATATATCACGGTTATTTAACCCTAGATCCCAACCATAGTTTTCAGTATTTCAGGAGGGATCTATTTGCTACATAGTCTGCTACTGGGGGGTTTATAATCCTATACATTAGCAGCTATTATTTCACTGAAGTTAAAAATTTTCAACAATTTTCATCTTGTCATTTAACTTGGCTATATTTGGTATTACAGCCAAGAACAGAAAACTGTCTGCTGTTTTTCTAAGATTATACTGAGGTAAAAATCTTCCTTAATCTCCTGCAGTGATTGAGTTATTTTATATTAAATATTTATCCATGGAAAAAATGAATAAATTTAACTGTAATAAATTATAGTTTGGAAGACTTAATTGCCTATTGTTATTTAAAAAAAAAAATCAGCCTTATAAAAATCTGACCTAATCCTAGAAACATGCCATGGAGTAATTAAAGTTTTCTGTGGGGATAGACTGCAATAATTATCTTGTTTTGACTGAGCTTCTTATTATTTTAGCCTGAAAAATAAAACTGAAAAACAGGAAAGGAATATAGATTTGCAAAACCTATTGTCTGATGTTAAAATTGTTAAGAAAATATGAGTCAGTATTATGCAAATTCTGACCTAATCCCAGCAACATATTGGTAGGTAATTGTATTTTTCTTTAAAAGGGGACAGACCCTACAATAATTATGCCTTGTTAGTGTCCACATTGCTATATTTTTGATTTATGTATTTTTGTGGGAGCTGACAGATAAGCAAGAAAAATTGACATATTATAAACTAATAAAAATAAATAATATCTGAATCCGCCTAGCAGCAGTGCACATTGGGAAGCTAAATCAATGCATTAATCACACAAATTTTGAGTAAAGTATAGTTTGTGCTAAATGAAAAAAGTGACCTATACAAAAGAGAGCTAAATATTAAAACATTGGCACTACTTCTGTTTCGACTTGCCTTCATTCCTGAGGTCAAACAATGGATGAATTTGACCAATCCCATTTTTCTGGTTATCCTGCACCATATTCCAGAACAAATATGTGACCTTCTCATCTTTCTACAGATTCTAATAATGTTCCACCTGTTAGAGCTGCCTTGTTCCCCAGGGAAAGAAAGAATTGCTTTGAAAGAAAAATTTGGTTTGCATTTCTCTTTCTCCCTCTCTGTTTTAGCACTTTCATTTTACAGCACTTGTTTACAAAAATGCTCTTACTTTTTTTTTTTTGTGTGTGTGTGTGTGTGTGGAAAAGCATTGCCTATTAAGTGCCAGAATGAAAAAAAAAAGTAATTTTGGTATACAGTAACTACTAGTTCTGGGAGTTCTGCTCTGGTGCGCTGGTGTTGTGGACAAATTGGCAATGTAAATATTTCAGAAATGAGCTGAGGGCTGGGTGGGATCTAACAATTGATATGATCTAATGCAAATGGCAGAAGACTGATGAACTGTGAATACCATACCTTGCCTCACATTTCTGCCCATAAAACCTCATTGCACTGACGTGAGCATGGACTGCCTGGGCCAAATCCAGATGTGGTACAATTAGTGCTGAAGTTAGCAGCATGAGACTGATTTTTTTTCTCAGTGACTGTAATTTGAATATAAAGAAAATACCAACCATCAGGAACAAATGATTTACAGCCTTGTCTCTTGCTGTCTGCAAATGCCACTATATGTCATCTTGTTTTGGCATTTCCAAAGTAATCTCTTGCTTTAAAGGCTTTAAAACAAGGATTGCACAAGCTTGTTGGAGAAAAAGGAAACAAGGTTTGAAAAACATCTGAGCTGTAAGACAATCCCCTCTGCAGCCCCCAGGAGCAACTGCATTCCTCTCACGCTTGGGGCACATCTCCACGTATGAGGCGTAACAAGAGTTGAACTTGATGATCCTTATGGGTCTTTTCCAACTCGGGTTATTCTATGATTCTATAATTCTGTGACAGGGAGCACTCTCAGCACAGGGTGCCCCTCAGGGAGATATCTGTACTCCCTGTTGTAGCCAGTCAAGCTGAGCAAGAGCCGAGGATGCCACAAATTCCTTGATTTATAATGTCCCCATGGCTGTGATGACCCCCTGCTTCTGTATCTCTGAGTGGGTGATACCCTCCAAGAAAAACAGCCAATGTGTAATACGTTGGTCATGGCAGCCTCTTGAGGGCTGTGGAAATTTAAGTTATATGAACATAAAATCATTTACACTTGTACATATGTGTACCTGAATGTGTGCCTGAATGAATAGTTGGCTAAAGCAAATAACCTCCATTAGGCATGGATTTAGAGGCACAAGGAGGTGTTTCTAATCTCTCCTTCTCTTTGGTATATCCCACTGGATAATTTAGATGCCCTACCTCATCAACACAGTTGGTAAGTGAATTCCAGGCCTAAATATTTAGTTCTTCCGCTGATGACACAGAAAGAATACAGGTGTGAGGCTTAACATGAATAACTATGTGACTCTAGGGCTTGTCCTGGAGATCGTGGAGTAATGCTAATTTCCACCATGTCACTAAGTGAACAGCCTGCTTCAGGGCCTTTCATCAGTCACTCTGCAATGTAAAGCAGGCAGTATTAGGTCATGTAAGATGAGTGATTCCTAAAATCCCTAATTTAAAATGTTTTTCATCTGGAGTTTTAGAAAGAATGGCTAGAATAATATAATCTATCTCATTAACTGGATCTACATAGTAACATCATAAAAATATACTGACACCTAGTACCTCCATCCAAATCATACAACCCATACTTACAGAGAATAACAATTATCTGGTATTTCAACACATGGCAATATCAGTGACAAGATCACTTTCTTCCAAGAGAAAGGAGACAACAAGGTCCACATCAGCTAATCATGATTCTCAGTGGAGAAGCCTGGAAGAGGCTTCTACAAGAGAGCTCTACAAGAGTTTGGGAGCCAGTTGGCTTCCCTGCTGTGGGAACTTGTGGGTCTGGTTTAAACAAAGTGGGGAGGTGGAGCAGCCTCTTAAACCAGTATGATATTGTGGGTAGGGGACAAGCAGGAGCTGTGCTCACCTGAAATGATGTGGAATTTGCAGCTTGAGACCTGTGGGAGAGCGGAGGAAGAGCAGGAACTGCCAGTACAGGGAGGAGAAGTGCTAGCAGAGGACTCACTACCTATAAGAACAAGTGCTGGGTAAATAAATACAACTGACTGTAACAGGTTTAGTGAATGGTTTTACCAAATGGAATGAACCACATCCTACACAGTCGTTGGAGCATATATTAATACAGACCTTTAAAATAAGCTCTAGTATGAAGTTTACAGAATTTTAAGATTAGTAAACCTATGCCAAATACATTATGCAATTAATGTTATATGATTCTCTCTCACATGTCTCAAACACAGAATCATGGAATCACAGAATCATAGGGGCTGGAAGGGACCTCAGGAGATCATAGAGTCCAAGCCCCCTGCTAAAGCAGGTTCCCTATGGTAGGTTGCACAGGAAAGCATCCAGGTGAGTTTTGAATGTCTCTAGAAAAGGAGACCCCACAGCATCTCTGGGCAGCCTGTTCCAGTGCTCTGTTCCAAATACACACAAAGTTGCAGTCACTCTGCCTGGGCATTTCGGTGCACATATGATGAGGTCAAATGTGTGCAGTATGGAAGACCTTAAAAGGGATCCAAAATAATTATAATCACACTTCTGACTCAGTGCTGCTTATCTGAATGTAATAAACATGCCAAACCATGGACCATGCTTCCAGAAAACAAAGGTTATTATAAATATCTGCATTTTAAAAAATTTAAAAAATAAAAAACAGAATTTTGATACAGGCATCCTACGTAACCAGAGAGAGTTTTGACATCAAGCTATTTATAGCAAAGCATTGAGTTTAGCCATAACAGCAGCTGACTAGTTCTCTGAAAATCCTATTCCCTAAATGGCAGCATCACAATTAGAGTAAAGAGTATTTTAGCTGAGATAGCATTCCTGATATAGACACAGTCAATCAAAGGAAAGGCCAAAGCAACAGTCAGATAAAAGACTAATAAAGCTCCAACTGACAATAAAAGTCCACCGAAAGCTTTATTAGACTGGTGAAAACTTAGCTTAGAACATACAACAGCCCTTACACAGAGTAACTCCCAAAGGTCTTAACATCATTCATAATAGATGTCGGGCTACACTGGTGAGGATTCTGAGAAGAGACCAGAAAAACAAGGGCCAATCAGAATTGTGAAAATACTGTTAGACTGAGTACATTTATTTATTATAATATTTGATGATAGGGGCTGGCCCCCAGGAACAGAGATTCCTTAGCTGAATTCTAACCAGTAGATCTCAGATCGTATTGAAACTAATGAAGTGTCATGTTTTGCGTTTAACAGAAAGGGAATTTGAGGCACAGAGGGATATTGTAACACTTCTTTACAAATTTTTTCTTAATAAATTAACCCTAAGATCATGGGAAGATATTATGTGACCTAAGTAAATTCATACACATGCGTATAACTTTGTTATATATTTCTTGAAATCCCACAAGTTTAAGCTTCAAATTCATATAATCAGGGCATTTACATGTAATTAGCTTTGTTTCAGAAAAACAGGTTGTCCAGGTTTTATCAGTATTCCATATCGTGGCATCATGCAACAGGCTGTCTGATGCTCAAGCACCATGCTGGGTGCGCTTCCTGTGTGCTGTGCTTCTAGCAGACTCTAGCAGACATGAGTTCCAGCTCTGGGAGATGTGATGATCTGATTCTGGGTGAGGAGGAAGTGCTCTCATCTTTTCCAGGTGGGAGCGGTGGAGGGCCTGCCGATAAAGACTGAGACTGACTCTCTCTCTCTCTCCTCTGGTTTTATTTGTATATATTTGTAGTCTTTATTAAAAGTTTGTGCAAGATTATTATATTCTACTACGAGAAGTACCCCAGTAGAATGATTGTTGCCATTATTAATGATATTTAGACTCAAAAGAAGTGAACATGAAGAGTTAAATGAATGACGATGATATCAGAGTTGTTGCTTGGATTAGATGTTATGCTTCTTTGGTGTTCCACAACAAAGTCATGTGTTAAAGAAAAAAAACAGTCCCATACCTGTAGATACACAGAGAGATGCAAATAAAATATATGGCAGTACCAAAAAGGTGAGGAGCAAGATGGTGGCTGATGTGTCACTAATAGTTCAGGAACTCTTAGTAAAGGGATAAAGTACCGACAGCCATGCTGCTAGATGAAAGTAACTGAGGTTACTGTGCTTTGCACTGTACATATCCTTAATGCAAACGGACTTAGTGTGATGAGGCATTTAAGTATTCTGTGAGCATATCTACCAAGTGAGCTAGTGAAAACTTGCCTTCTTTACAAGAATAATTCATGCCACAGCTGTTCCTCAAAGTCATCATGTGTGAGATAGAACCAGATATTTTTCCTGCCACAATACATCATCTAGCAATATTATAACAGGATTTGCGCCCTCACACATCCCCACATTCCATGTTTTGCAGAGCATACCCTTAGTTTCATGTAAAAAGGCTGACCCTGACATGGGCTGCCAGTACAACCTCACATTATCTCAGTATTCTGGACTAAAATAAACAGCTCCAAAAATTGGTAATTATTTTTAGGGTGAGAGAAATATCACAATAGGTCCAGGCCTGAGTGCTTGGTAGTACAAATGTGGTCAATTTATTTTAGTGAGAGCTAATTTTGAGCTGTATAGATACAGTCCAGTGAGCGCCATTTGATTTGGAGGCTAGAGATTGCTCTTTGGCCCTATTATATTTGAACAACAGATTCAGTGGCTGTGGCCTCAGAGGATGTGGAGCAATGAGGTGTTTACCTGCTCTCAGGCAAATTCTATAGCTTAGATCTTGACCCTTCAGCTTAATACTTCCATTAAGGTGCCACTTGCAGGGGTGGATCTGACCATTAGTATTGCACAGCTGTGCTAAAGACCTGAGATCATACGGCCCATTGTGCTAAGCAGTATGCAAACATATGGAAGACATCCTTTTCCCAAAGAG
Source organism: Numida meleagris (assembly GCF_002078875.1). Lineage (NCBI taxonomy): Eukaryota > Metazoa > Chordata > Aves > Galliformes > Numididae > Numida > Numida meleagris. Next base: position 118,782,635 of record NC_034410.1, read on the forward strand.
TTTGCAAACTGAATGAACACAGTCCTCGGAAAGTAAGAGAAGCACAGGAAGATGAGTGGGTTTGCAGAGGCTACACATCAAATAAGAGTTTTTCTTATTTTCAGTTAATTATATTTTGTAAATTCTGCTTCTGTGTGAGAAAAAAAATGGCCAACATTATTTAAGTTATTGTTCTGGAGTTAACATCCTTGGCAATACTCAAAAGCCATCTGGATATAGTCCTGGGCAACTGGCTGTATTTGGGTCTGGCTGAGCAGGGTGGTTGGACCAGATGACTTCCAGAGGTCCTTTCCAACCTCAACCATACCGTGATTCTGTAAATATCAGTAACTCATTTTGTTTTTGAAAATGAGTACTTTTGTACAGAATGAAACCAGTAAACTTAAGAACAAATCTGCATTATCTACTCACTAAGTTTTATTGCTTGATACATATGCATAAATACATACATATTTATTGTAATTTTTATTCATTTATTTCTTGCAATAAAATAACCTTTAGCAATATCATTAGCATACTCTCCCTTTTTAGATTTAATAATATTGCAAGCAAGGAAAACATCTGATATTGGAATTACATCAACACAAAGCAGTTACTTTTGGCTTCTATATATGATAGGATCATATAAAACATCTGCAAGTTATTGGCTGGAGCACAGATTAGAAGGAGAAAGGTCTAGGATATTATGCAGTTGTACAATTCATTAGGCTTTAACTCCACTTTAAGCAGCATGCATTCCATGTACCTTGGCTTATAACAAGTTACTTTAATGAACAAACAAGTTGAACAGTGTTCAGATTAATACCTGCAGAATTTGCCTCAGTTGGCACCTGGCAAGCACTACACATTCTGAAAACATTATTCCAAATGCTTTCAAGAATTTCTGAATACCTTCGAAAGATGCAGGTGTTTTCAAATTTTGTATAAATACCTTAGAAGATCAATTAAAATCCCCAGAGACTTTATGCAGCTTGTTAGATTTTTGGGGGGAGGAGGTCAGGGGGAGTTAATAGCAAGAATCTGGAGATAATCTATTAATTTATGACACAATCAATTACTGTTTATTCTCCTTGTACAAGGAATATTTGTTTCAACTTAAAAACAAACACAATTATATGACTAGCTTTAAATATTTCTTAACACATTAAAATATAAAACAGAGGCAGCTGAGGGGAGATCTCCATTACCTTCTCCTTTTTTATTTCTTTTGATTGTGACTGCTAAAGAAAATCTGAGTCGTGAAATAACCCAACACAAATCTTTCCATAGGGAAGAGAAGTCATGAAGTCTCTAAAAAAATGTATTTTAAAAAAGGGAGAAAATGAGACTTCAGACTTGTTTATTAAACTAAAATGTGTTTACAAACAGATTTCACAGAAAACGCAACATAGAATAACCCCTACTCAGTATGAAATGTGGTGCATAGCATGTTGGAGTGTTCTCTAGCCTATGCAGCCATTCTAGCTGGGGCATGAAGTACTTTACCAATAGTCTACATAAAAAGGAGCTTTAAAATAGCCAACCAGATAAGAAACTTACTTTCTTTAACTTTTCCTAAATATTGGAATCAATCTTTGTTCTTTATACAACACTAGTGAAATTTGCTTTCCTGTTATAACTTATAAAGATAAATTTATTAAACCAAAAGACAGGATTCAATTCTGCATATCTATTTTTATGCAAACAATTTACCAGAATAGTAACCAAAAAAAAAAAAAAAAAAAAACTTCCTAGAAGTTAGTTATTTATTCAAGTGCCACTCAGAAGCTGTTGTCATCTGAAGTCTGCTACATATAAAACATAGAATCATTTCTAATGTCAGGGTTCAAACACAGGGCTCCCTTCATCCAGTTACATTCACAAAACTGGAACCCTTCCTTATTTCTGCCTCTGCATCTCCCCTTCCAATCAGTTTGCAACTGGATCACTATGTTTGGCATCATCCTGAATTTAGTTGGTATAAGCTGATGTAGAACCATACCATGCATCCATCTCCTCATCACACACACAGAAGGTAGCTATGCTTAACAGTGGATGAGGAGAATTACACTCCCTCCCCAGGGCTCTAGCTATTCAGCTGTCTGTCTGTCTGTCTGTCAGTTCCCCCATTATTTTTTTTTCAACTCTTTGCATGATTTCAGTTGGCTAGACTTAACAGCATTTAGAAATTTCTAAGTTGTTAAGCTTATACAAGGTCTGTGAAAAAGTATCTGTGTTGGGGGGAGAATTAAAAAGCTCAGCATGTGAAAACAATTTTTAAAAAGCAGTTCAAACTCAAGAGTTAGGTATGTTGTTTCATCAATCAGCACAACAGGGCAATCAATGTGATGTGATTCAAAATCAGCTTGGCATTGTTCTCCTTTTGGTATAGGCAACAAGATTCCAGGGAGATGAGGATACTGTGGTGGACTACTGGGAATATGAAGGGGAACTCGAGGTTTGTATAGGAAAAGTGAACTGAGGTCACAAGAGACATGAGGATAAACTGAGAGAAATATGGCTGAAGTATACAGATATAGAACACAAGTCAACTTAATTGCAACTACTCATGGAACTTTTTGTTAAATTATACTCATTAATTCTAGATGCTGGAAAAAATGTATTCAGTCTTTTATCTTTCTTTAGGAAAATTAACTTTAATGCAATTGAAATAATTTTTATAGGTGTGTATATATGTATATATATACTCATAGCATTCCATGTGCAACCAAGTTAAAGTCTATAGGACAAGTAGTGGAATTAAAAGTTTTATGGTATAGTAAATGGTGTCAAAACATAGTCCAAGAGAAAGGATAGTAGTTAGGAAACCTCAAACAACTAGGAAGCTTGGACAAGCACTGAGAATATCAGAATGAAAACTTTCCTGTAAATATTTTCAGTTCTGGCATTCATCTGATAGCTATGAAACATCTTTTCCCATGCCACATCAATTCAAGGAGCAAAGATATACAAAAAGGAAAAAACATATAAGTGCATTTTTAATGTGATCCTAAAAAAGACAGCAAACTTCGGGTGATCTGTTTTCTTTTCTTACATAGTCATTCATAGTTCATTTTGGAAAGGGTGACACAAGGCTGCCTATCTAAATGCTGTCCTTTCCATAAGTATTTTGAGGTAGAGTGAAGAGCAAGAAAAAAGTACAGACTGGATTGTCTATGCAGTACAGACTGGATTTTCTATGCAGAGGGAGCGAACTTCTGGTGTAAACCTGAGTGGATAGAGGAGTTAAGAAGGAAGAGAAGCAAGGAGTCAACTGCCAAACCAAGGTGAGGAGGCTCCATTCCTGGGTGATGAGCTGTGGGAAGCAGTGTGGGTGGGGAACGTTGTAATAGGAATTTCAGAGAACAGTTTAGCCAAAATGCTGCCAGGCGGTAGTGTAATTTTTTAAGTGGTTATTGCTAAATATCTGCTCTTCCCATGACTAAATATCAAGATGAATTTGCATCCTGGCTAAATATAAGCCTAATGCCTTGCATATTTGGTGTATGTAATAATCTGAATGGGAGACATTCAAAACCTTTACCATGAAATCCTAGAGGACTCCTGGAAAAGTTAATATAATGCCAGGAAATAAAGAGAGGCCATAAAATGATTGTGTTTCTTTCTGGAGCACATACCTAGCCCCAAGACCTCCAAAGACTCAAACACACAAAGATTTTTCTTTCTTATGTTGCCCAAATTATTCAACTTGTCTCAGATCTATCACTGTCTACCACTAGTCTGAAAACAACTTTGAAGACACCTATCTAAAAAGACGTATTGCAGCAATTAAATGGAGTAGAGAACTCTGATCTAGACAATAAACACCCTTTTTAACACCATGCCAGCTCTCCCAGTTGGGAGCAAGCCTAACTAAGGCAGTACTGAGATGACGTTGGCAGTCAGCAAGCTGTCTCAGACTTTTGTCGTTGCTGCCAGCATTCAGTTGAACTGGTGTCATCAATAGATTTTTTTTCCAAACTGTCTCTTGTGTAAACAAAATTTAAGATGCAGAGGGATCCAAACAACATTAACTTCACACTGTAGTGACACTATAACAGAAAATAAAGACGAAAACAATCTAACAGGAAGGGATTCATCTAATTGGATTGTGCAAAAACAATTACAAAAAAATAATTGCCTGATAGTTTAAAAGGATCGCTAATGGGCAGAGTTAAGGTTATCTGAGTACATCAGATATATCTTTCTGTGGCTTAGATTTCTATTATGATTTGACTTGAATCTAAATTTCCAGAATTTATACCTTCTCTTTCCAGAGGAATTGAAGCATTCCTGTAAAGCATTTCTCCTTAGCTTACTGGTACATCCTCTCAACTTGGAGTCCATTTTACTGAAGATTTAATCTAGGAATATAAACGAGACATTTTTGTTTTCTATTTATATTTGAAAGATTGATATACCCAGATTCTATTAAATACATATTCTGTTTTTCACACACATCCTTCTGGAACAGTGAATGAATAAATCAGTATTTTTATAGTGTAGACTATAAAGACTGACTTAAGACTGATTTATTTTAACAAGCTGAACCTCAAGTCTAGACATGGATCTGAAGTAAAATTCTGGCAATCTAGAGTAGCAGTTCGTCGAAGTTTCTTACCAGAGTTAACATCAGACTATGGCACAGATATGCTATTTTAGATTGTTCATGTTATTATACATACTATAACCTCTTTTTCTTTTTTTTTAAAGGAAGCAGAATCATATGGCATATATGCACATATAAATACTGCATATTTGACTGTACCTGATTTCATTCCTATCCTTTGCATGTCATGACTATTTCTCGGTTTGTTCTGACAAGTTTTATAGAAAGTGCATTAAATAAAAGCATTTGCAACAATAAGCTGCAAAAGCTTTTTGCAATAATTTGCAAATAATAAAGTGGATAAAGAGATTTGGAAAAAAAAGCTACATTTTTTTTTTTTTTTCTCAGGGATAAATGTCTCTCCAGAATTCAAACAGACAGTCAGACACCACTACCTTATAGGGCAGGTGATACTAAAAATAATTGTTTCCACTCTACAATTTATGATCAGCTAGCTGTATGAGGTTATGTCACATGTGGACAAAATATCAGCCTTTAGAAGCATGGTAACAGAAGAGTGGTCTCTTAAAGCAGTGCACATATTTACAGATAAGATGCCAGACATTGGTTTGGACAGTGTTTATGTTTCATCATCTGACTGTTCACAACAGATGTAAGTGGAGTGATCCAATAAATTAATATTATACAATTATCCTTGATCAGAGGCTTTTTCTCTTCTTTGTGTGACTAGCATCACTTATCTCAGAATAGATTTTAATTCCAAACCACGATGCATTTCTGTAGTTCCTGAAGTTCATTTTCTAGTCAGGGAAAAGGATAGCTTTGTTTTATTCAACTAATTGATTTTAAACTACCCTTGACTTTTTTTTTCCAAAAATCTCTAAGAGAGGTCTAAAGTAATAGCAATCAATTTAACAACAAATAAAAAATAAACTTGGTATTTAATTATCGTACACATTTAAATGACATAATAATATAAGGACATCAAATCTGTTTACCTTTTCAAAGACTATTTTGCTTCCAATTTCATTATTATTTATTTAAAACTCTAATTCACAGCACAGAGATGTACTGATTACTGTGAATACGTATAAACATACATTACACATATACATGCATTCATACAGAGCAGGCCCAGGAGCAAGTATTTATTAACAGCACGTTTCTTCAAAAAAATATATGTATGTATGAAATTGCATATGTGTGCTTACACTGTGACAGCTTTAGTCATGCCCTCAATGGTTAATTTTATCATGTACTATTAGAAAATAAAAAGTTTTTCCTTGAATCTTAAGACCTAGTGCATGCCTGAAGGATTTCCTGAAGCTGTAGTGACACGTTTGGATTTCTTTTCATTTATTTTACTTATTTAGATTTACAGAATGTGCCTGTTCAACAGGTGTACCTTATATTTCTTTAAATAGCAATCTCATCAACATGATAATAGTAACATTTCTCATCCGTTGAATGAGATTTCATTCCTCCAAATAAAGCTCTAAATGCAGTAGGTCTTATCAGGCATTTACAACAGTTTCTTATGTATCTGGGGGAGCAGTAGGGATTTAGTTGGCTTTGTTCTATGTCCAGAAATACATTAGGTGGGTTTTTGCTCTGAGGTATAAATATATATATTTTAAATGTTAATAAAATTTCCAGTTTCTTCTGTTATTTGCACAAAATTAACCTTTTCTCCCTGGCTTCAGTTGGAGTCTGTACAACAGTTTTACTGCAGTTTGTCTGTGGTCATGCATCTTGTTATTCATGTTGTAAGCAACTGTGCAAGAAAAATGTAAAGTATTATATCTGTTATGTTGAGAAATAGTGTTTTATAGCTTAGAATTTGCTCAAATAGTGTTACTGTGCTCTTTGTATCTGTTGTAGTTTCAAAGGAAATAAATAGGAAGCATTACTTTTGGAGCAACTTAGATGCATTTTCATGTAATAAAACTGTTATTCCATACGTACCTTTGCAGTCACATAAGGGAAAGAGGTTACAAGTTAGACCTCATTTTCTCAATTTCTTGACACTAGTATTGCCAGCTGAATCATTTCTACCAAATCACCTCTGATGGCTAAGATTCACCAGTTGTCGCATTGTGTCTACAGGAATGTGCAGTTTCATACAAAAACTCTGCATTTGCTGTGTCTTTTTCTATGAAATGTAGCAAAATCTGAAACCACACGTATTGTTTCAGCCCTGCTATTGTCAGTGTCTTTGATAAGACTTATTTATTTTGAACAAAAACATTGTTACAAGGTAATCTTAGTTGTCAGCTTCTCCTGATGTTGCACTGTAATTCTGAAAATTAGTGGAGATACATGCTATGAGTAGGACTGCAGTTTGCAGTCTGAAGAGATGCTGAATCTATAGCTATTCTTCTCTCTTACATCTGTAAACTGTTCCTCTCCCTCATACCTACTTCAGTTGAAACTGTAACAGGTATTTACTTTCAAAGCAAGGGAAACTACAGCATTTGTTCTTCCAGTAAACCACTCAAATAATGAATGATGCAGTACTAATATCAAAAACCTCACTTTTTATGTCTTTGTGAATAAGCTTTTCTGGATATCCGGGAATAGACTGAGAAATAGAGAAATATAACGTAAGGCTTATATGTAATATATAAAGAAAGACAGGATACGCCAGAGATATTATATCATTTTTTTTTCTCTTCTGTGATGAAAGGATGAGGTTGAAACTTGAATATTCTACTCATTTGTTAAGAGAAATATGAAGACTTATCCTGAGATCATGAGCTGCATCCTCAAATTAGAGAACAAAATCTTCAACTCAATGAGATTTACTCTATGATGTAAGTAAATAACAAACCAGAAATTCATAAACACATTATTAAAACAGTGGGAAAGAGTTATACAAAAAAAGCCATAGCTAGTTATCAAAAAATATGAAGAGGTGTCAGACAAGACCATTAAACAGTACATAAGCAGTTCACTGGGGAAGAAATCTTTAAGAGATTCTGATTTGTCCCTTTTAATTCACTCCCAAAGTTACTCTGAATCTTTTTGTTCTCAAAGCCATATTTCAAATCATGCTGCCTACATACTACATACTACAAAAATAAACTACATCAGCCCATATTAGAGGGTGAGACTGAATTGTGGCACTGAGATATATTGCCTCTGTATATCAATTAAGGCCTGTCTGCAGTATGTACTATATGAAATTATTATTGTTTCAGCCTTCCAACAAATAGCTAAATTGGCTCAGCAATAGCTTGTCTCGATGTTCTTTTGCACTTACCTCTCCACAGGTAGTCAAAAGATTTTTGGGTCAGAAGCTATTGTTCCTTCCAGCATAGTCCATGAGACAACATGAAAAACTGTGCTCTCCCTGTTGCCTCTCTAATTGATGCTTCAGTGACTAGACATTTTTTAGTCCTGCAAGGAGGAAAAGCTAAGGTTGCATTTGACTAAAACAGAAGTGAGGATTTTTATATTATGAATTGTATTCAATTAAGAGTTTAATGAGCTTTTAGAGCATGGCTAAAGTGGTTACAAAAAGCCTTCCGCAGTGTCAGACAGGAGATCTGTCTCAAAGATGTGTACGACTAAAGCTCCATCCAGAGAAGACAATTATAAAAGCATAGTAGAACTGTGTGGGTTTAAATCATTTTAGCTAATGAGAATCCAAAGACAAAGTGGAGAACCCCCCATCTTAAGTTGTGTATTTCTCATTCCATAGCTCCTTCTTTTCAAAATCACTCCATCCAGAGCTACCATTTGGGACATCACTGTTTAAAACAGTTAATTACAACTGAAGCAGGTACAATGAAAATGCATTGTAATGATCAGTACAGTTCTATCTAACATTTGGAAAATTAGAGAAACTAGGCTTGCTTGGAAGGGAAGGGAAGGGAAGGGAAGGGAAGGGAAGGGAA